>NW_017619458.1:6753460-6893269 GCF_001879475.1 Ipomoea nil
AAAATTCATGTTGGCCAATTGAAACATATTTAGCGATTTACCTCCCTTAGCTTGCTAGTTTTCATGATAGAAGCGGTAAGAGGTCTTTAAGTTTGGGGTTCAAATTTAAAAATATAGGAAAAAAAGGGAAAGAATCAAAGAAAGGCGTGAATTCTTCAATTTGATATGAGTCTTTAAGTTTGGGGTTCAAACTTAGAAATATAGGAAGAAAAGGGGAAGAATGGACATTATTTTTATTTTTTAGTACTATTGACTCATTACAATGAAGTATGTGTTCATAATTACTTTCTCAATTTACTGAAGCACAAAAATCAATACCGCCCCATTGATACTCAAACCCATGACCTCCCATATAGGAGAGCCAATTCATGCCACTAGAACAAAACACTTGTTACAAAACTCACAATTTTTTTAGAACAAATTTCACTTTTAGTCTTTGACTATTGTAACATTAAAATTAAAATATAATAATATTACTTAATTTGATTTGTTTCTTCAACTATATATATTGTTGAATCTTCATCCTAAAAAAATATGGATGTCATACTATAATTATTCTAATAATATATTATCTTCTCTTTACTTTGTTGGATCCCATCCCGGGATTACTAGAAGTCAAGCACGCTTAACCACAGAGTTCTATGGTACCTGGTTGTCATCAATTGGTGATAAGTAGGTGGACATTAACCATTGGACTTGGCCCGATCTACGCCTACCTAGGACTGGACTCGGCTTTCGCCTCGCCATCGATTCGAACATGTGACCTCGACTCTGATACCAATTGTTGGATCTCAAGGGGGGTCACCCATCCCGTGATTGTCGAAAGTCAAGCACGCTTAACCACAGAATTCTATGGTACCTGGTTGTCATACCCTACTCAAAACCAATTGGTGATAAGTAGGTGGACATAAACCATTTAACCACATCTCTCCATGGTAAGCCACATCGTCACGTCTCGAATCGAGCATTGGTTGAACTCGGCCAACCCCAACATACTTAAATCAACCCTTATTTGTTGTAGCACAAATTTTAATTTTTTATTCCAAATTTATATTACTTTAATTAAAATGTATATTTTATTACAAGATGATATATTATGTATGAGACAACATTTCTCTATATTTTAAGAATTTAAATGCAAAATTTTATTATCTAATTAATCTTATAAAGAAAAAATAATATTTCAAAATATCAATGAGAGTTTACTATATTAATAGTTCACATATATAAACCATTGATGTCCTAATCATATACACAAGAAAAACATATGAATTTATATGTTATACTTTAATTGCATAACTCTTTAATTATTATTGGACAATATTAGTAAGTCTATTATAATCATGTCACTTTTAACAAAAATAAGTTTATGTTTTACCGACCCATCAATATTAGGAAGACTTAATTTATTTTTAATATGAAAAATATTAGAACATTATTTTAATTGTTGAGTATAACTATCTCCAACAATACTCATCTTTACTACTACTTTGATTCGTGAGACGGGTCAATTCTTTTTTATAGGGAAAATGAACTTTTTCCCCTTAGTTATATGTTTATAGCACTCCCCCGAGTTATTCATGTATCCACATTTGTCTCCTCACTTATATTAAAAGTGGTAGTTTTCTCCCATTTTATGTTAGATGGACATTTTTACTCTTAAAACTAATTAAGTATTTCATTTATTTTTTGTTCTCCAACAAATTATTCTTTATATATAAGGATGACCACGGTTTGATTCGAACCTAACCAGACACTGTAACAACCGAATCAAAACAGTAGGGACGGTTTTGGTTATGATTCAGAACCAGAAAAAAATAAAATAATTTTTGAATTTAGATTATTTTAAAAATAAGAAATAAAATTTACAAAAATAAATAAATAAATAAAGTTATTTATTTATTATGAACGGATAGTTCAAACCTGGTTTTAACCACCAGTTCAAAATTTATTTGTTTACTATTGTAAATTTTATTTTTTATTTTTAAAATAATCTAAATTTAACAAATATTTTAATTTATTTATTTTTCCGGTTCTGAAACGTAACCAGAACCATCCTTACTGTTTCGATTTGGTTGCTATAGTGTCCGATTAGGTTTGAACCGAATCGTGGTCATCCGTACATTTAAACAATAATTTGTTGGAGAAGAAAAATAAAAGAACTATTTAGTTTTAAGGATAAAAATGTGCATATAACATAAACAGGAGAAAAATTGCTAATTTTAATATAACTGAGGGGGCAAATATGGATACATGAATAACTAAAAGGAAAAAAGTGCTATAAGCATATAATTTGGGGGAAAAAAGTATCATTTTCCTTTTTTTTTTTTTTTAAAAAAAGTATTTGATTTTTTAGTATAGTTTTTAAATATATAAATTTTGTATACTAATACTCAACTTAATATTATGAAAATTTGAACATATAATTAGGGATGACAATATGCCCTGTCCCCGACGGAGATGAGGAAAATTTTCGAAGAACGGGGACAGAGACGGGATACCCCGCCCTGTCCCCAAATCATTATTAAAATTAATAAATAAAAAATAAATAATAATAAATAAATATATAAATAAGAATCAGAATAGGAACCCGTCTTTAGGTAGGAACTAATCTAAGCCATTTATTTCAATCAATCAATGGTGTTTTTTTTTTTTTTTTTTTTTTTTGGAGGTAAATTAACCTTTTTTGAAAAATATATTTGCGATGTATTATTAAATAAACTGAACGATAGAGTCAGGAGGGACAGAGTCCCAGTACATAGGTTGTTCCTGATCAAAAGCTAACGAAGCTAAAGTATGGGCATGTAAATTAAGTGTTCTGGAAACATAACTTAACGATCAGTGAGTAAATAAAGACATAGTTGTCCTACATTAGTCCACAATGACCCGAACATAGGACAAAATAGTCGTAGAGCCTGAGTAAAGAGCATTTCACAGTTCTGAGCAGTCCGTCAGAAGATCCATTGTTTGGACATCCCCAAATAAACCCTTAGCCAGTGTAAAAACCCAAATTAGAAATAATTAAACACACACCATTGATCCACTGTTCCTGATCAATGGTGTGTGTTTAATTATTTTTAATTTGGGATTTTACGCTGGCTAAGGGTTTATTTGGGCGTGTATGGGGATTTTAGTAAGTCCAAGTGCACGTGCGTGCGTAGGGGAGATTATAGCGCAGATTTTTTGCTATTTAGATTTGGTTGGGTTTTGTGCACCGTAGGTGGTAGTCTTCCGGACTCCTTCACAGCTTCATCTTCGACGCTTGTTCACTGCTCGTCATTCCTGCTTGAGTTCTCGTCTGAGATGGCCATCAATGATGATCGGAACCCTAAGTGCCCACGTCCGGCGACGAGGTTGGCCGCTGCTCGAGGTCGGTTTCCTCATTTTTATTTTTTATTATTTTTTAATTAAAAAATTCAGATCCCTGTGCGTTTTGTGTGTATTTTTAATGGTATATGAGTTGTATATTTATTTGGTTTTGCTTGTCTTCAGTTCGTCCGTGTCTATCGTGGTTTTGGTTTCCATTTATTTTGTTTTTGGTGTTGTTGATTTTCCATCGGTAAACCTTCGAGTTTTTTTTTTTTTTTTTTTTTTTTTTTTTTTTTTTTTTTATGTATTTAACATTTGCAAAATTTGTTTTTGTTGTGGTTTGATTTTTGGAATGCTTTGCCGTGTTGTTCTTTGGGAGTGCACGCCCAAGATTTACAGCTATGTTATATACTCTTCTTGTCAAAGTTGAAAATTGTGAAGGACAATGGAAGAGCAATCCAGGTAATAATACCAATGCCAATTGTCATGAGGACAATGGAGATTATGAGTTGCTTCTTCAATGCTGGCTCAATTTCCTTTACAGCCTTGAATTCAAAGAATCAGTAGCAAAAAGGGTGGTGAACAAACAAACTAGCTAGAATGCTCATGGAACTGACAAGAAGAGGATATAACATAGCTGTAAACTCATGGTTGATGCCAAAGGAAGATATTGAAGCTACAACAAGGAGTGCACAAGATGATTCTGCATATGAGCCAAACAAGTCTGATCCCATTCCAGCAATATCTCCAACATTGTCTCCAACGTTGTCAGCAATAACCTGGCAAACATTTAGGTGTTATAATCATGTAACATATAACTTCAACTAAATCTTGGTATTCCAATTAAAAGAGCAACCCTACCGTTGGGTTTCTTTGAATCATGAAATCTTGGTACATTTTTTACGTTTGGCACACCCCTGTACACTTTACTGTATGTTTGCACAGTATGGCACACACTGATACTCTTCAATGCTCACACAGTTGTTTAATGCTTTTATATTCCGTCTTTTGTGTCCTGAAACAAGGTATTTGTTGTTCATTTTATTTTCATTGCTTCTTAACGCTATGGGCGCTTTGTCAAAAAGACTTTTTGTCTGTGTTCCTTGATGATGTGGTTGATGAACGGTATGTGATTGTTGTACGAAAGATTATCCCTAGAAGGATGCAGATGCCTTGGCGCGTTGCACATAACAAAGTGGATTGCGGAGTCTTTGCTATGCGGCACATGGAGACCTTCTTGGGGCAATCAGTGTATGCATGGGATTGTGGAATGCACAAGGGTGATAGTAGGGGCCTTGATTTGTTGAGGGCGAGTTATATGTGTCAAATTTTGGCGGCTGAGTTAAACATACACCATTCCAAGAACATTCGGAGCGTGGTGGAATATCGGGACGCCGGGGGTCAAACATAGATATGGTTATTCATTTGTAGCTAGTTCATTAGTTTTTTAATTTTGTTCGTTTGGATACATACTTGACTTGTATTCTGCTTATGGTATTATGCACCTAATCTTTTGTTTGGTTTGGCACATTTTGTCTTAACCAATGGAGCTTGATGTCATTTGGTCGAAGTTTTTGGCCTATAAATGCTTGCTAAGATGTCATATAATTAAATATGCACACGTGCACACACGCCAATAATTACGTGCTCACGTTGATGTTAGCCGTCTTCGTGCACTCAATGCGTACTGTATGTGCTCATGCCGGAATCACAGACAATGGCATGCTCAGATCACCCCATATGCACAATGCCATGTACTATATCTTCTGGAAACACTCAATCTCTAAAAGTTTGCTTTTCTTGAATTGTCACCAACCCGAATGTGACTATGTGAAATCATGTTGTTAGTCTATATTATTCACACTAGAATAGAATAATAAACAGTGTTTTTAAAACTATAGTTCAGTAATGCTGTCATGCACAGACTATTGTTCACAAGTGCACAATGGCAGCGCATGCAGTCATTCGGTGGAAGGTTTTGGCCTTTGTGCTTACTTAGTTGACATATAATTAAACATGTGCACGTGCACTCACACCAATAACCATGTGCTCACGGTGATGTCAGGCGTCCTAGCTCGTGCACTCAATGCATTATGGAACGCATTGAGTGCATATGCCAAAATCAATTCTAAAACTATAGTGCAGTAACACTGTCATGCACACACTATTGTTAAAAAGTGCACATTTGCACCGTTTGTGGTCTCTTGGTATCGTAGGGTCCACGCGTGCACACACCCCATTAACTACGTGCTCACGCCAATGTTCTGCGTCCTCGTGCACCTAATGCGTCCTGTGTGTGCCCATGCAAAAATCATACATTATGGCACACTCAGATTCCCACATGTGCACACTCCCCTCTACTATACCTCTTCAGACAAGCATAGCGATTTACCCCAACATGTATATGTCTTTGTAAAATGAAGTTGGTAGTCAATTATTCGTACACAAATACAATAATAAAGAGTGGGTAGAAAATTGTAGTGCAGAATCTCAGACAGGCACATAGTACTGTTTTCAGGTGCAAGATTGCAGCGCATGTGTTCATTCGATTAGTCACGCTTTTTGGCATGTGGTTTGTGGTTTTTGGACGAGGCAGCCAATGGCGACTTTCATGGTGTCTGTATATGACTATGTTAAATCAAGTTGTTAGTCTGTTATGGCACGCTCGATTTACCCCAAGTACACACTGCCCTATTCTATATCTTCTTGAAACACACAATCTCAAACAGTTTTTCTTTCACGAATTCACGCCAGCACGTATATGGCTATGTAAAATCAAGTTGGTAGTAAATTATTCATACACAATTAGACTAATAAAGAATGTATAAAAAATTGTAGTGCAGTAACTCTGTTAGGCACACACTATTTGTCTCAGGTGCACAGTTACAGCGCATGGGTTCATTCAATTAATCACGCCTTTTTGGTTTGTGATTTTTGGCCCGTAAAACTCTCGCTATTGCCGCTCTCATTGCAGGGTCTAGGTCGGTAACTGTGCATGATGGGACTTTCCCCATTGCATTTTTGAAGTGTTCGAGCAGCCAGTTGTAGGAGTCCACATCTTCTCTGGAAATTAATCCCATTGCGAATGCCAAGCTCTTCTTGTGGTTATCCACACCGGTGAATAGCACAAACACTAACGTGTACCTGCAGTCAACATATGGTGTATACAATTTCAGTGGTTAGTTGCTCATTGAAGTCGGAAAAAATCACCACGCAAAAAACTCTAGGTTTCTGCACACACTAGATAACATAAAGGCACAGCATATCAATCTGCTTCATATTCTGGGGAGCTGTGTGCACAATTGGCTCTGGGTGTGTGCACCTACCCAGAATTGGCCACTGCACACCCCATCATCTTCCTATGTGCATATAGTAAACACCCCGAATGAATATAACTGCCCACTGTTTCTAGCACACTTGAGACCGTATGGAATTTAAAATAAACACAGGAGTAGAATAAAGTGTGGGGATGCACATAGTCAACATCATGTAGGCACAGCCTACCACACTACTGCAGCCTCTAGGGGTGTGTGTGCATGCTTCGCATTGCGCGTGTGCACACACCCAGTAACAACATATGCACACATTATTTCCTATGCATATGCACACATAAGAACATATGGGGCGTAGAGTGTGGGCTTTAACTGTTTGTATTGTACCGTCGGTCGCATGTCGCACATCAAATCCAGTAGTAGTTGCGTAAGTTTTGTAGAACTCAATTCCTGCTTCCAAACTAGTGAATCGCTGACCCACGAAAGGCTTTTTGTCCTTTCACACTCTTGAGTCCAGTACTTCATTGAACAGGGAGAGATATTCATCAAACACTTAGTTGCACTCCCTGTTGAGCCGTCTTCACTTGTGGAGCGCTGTAAAATTATTAGTTCAATATATAGTTAACTAGTGTGGCACTAACATTATAACCACTGTGCACACCCACTGTGTTACACAAGCTTGTTTGGCACAATCATATCCGCATACGTGCACACACGCTCATAACGGCTACGGATATTAAGATTTGTAAAAGGTCACAATTATGCTCTGTTCTCATAACGGCTACGGATGTCTGTGCACACATGGTTACTCCTGATTTTCGTATGTGCACTCTCATTATAATGTATGTGCACATAGTCAAAGATATGTAGGCCTATCTGTGCACTTCAACGTCGTAGGGCGTACCATTACAGCACAATTTGTGTGTGTTCTTTTCCTAAATTATTAGAATCAGTTCAAATATAATATTAATTTATAATTGTTGGCTGGTCAAAATTACTCTTATATCCTTTTTAATTATTTATGTTAATGACCTCCTTATAAGTGATTACTTAATCTTAACCATTGATTGGATTAAATTCAAAGGTTTGGATTACTTGAAGCCCCTTTATATATATATATATATATATATATATATATATATATATATATAAAGTAATGCCACTGTATTATATTACTTATATATATAATATAACTTTTTTTTTAAATAAAGACTTATTTTTCATTTTTAAAATTAAAAATTACACTAATTTAAGATTTTGACTAAAAATTAACAGGGAATAGAAAATTCAGTTCCCGCAAAAATAGGGATGAGACTATTTTCAATTTTTTGTCTGAGATAGGGACTGGAACGGAGTCTGGGTCAGAGTTTTGAGGTACTATCGTCCCCGCCTTGCCATGTCATTCCTACATATAATGTGAATTTAAGATGATGTAATTTTAAATTTACAGTAAAAAGACACTGCAACCTGAATTGAATACAAAATGATTATTGTCAAAACTAAAATTTAAAATTACATCGTTTGGGACCAGCCTCTACAATATATAGACTTGATCCACGATATAATTATTGAAAAATACTTGGTGTACTTCTATTTTATATTTTCAATTTGTATTTCCTCTCACATGTTTTTGATGTAGACACTTTTTTATGAATTTTTACATGATAAAAATAATCAATTCTAATTTGTCATCTCACAAAAGTAGAAATGATGGAGTAGAATTTGAGAGTCTTATGTAGTAGTAGAAGTCATAACTATTGGTATCTGACGCGGTATGGCAGCCCTGACGCGGTATCTACGCCTATCCTGACACTCATCTCACTCCATCTACACAATCCAGTCAAATCCTATATATATACACTTCACTCTCATTCTGTCATTTCTGTGTGCAGTTTATCCAATTCTCTGCAAATCATGGCGGCCAAAATGGCGTTAAAGGCGACTCTTCCGCTTCTCCTTCTCCTTATCCTGATCCTCTCATGCGCCGCGTACGCCCGCTTAATCGTCGACCGTTCCTCGGATCTCGTATCCGACGGCGGCGTACACAGCGCCGGCGAAGGATCGGGGGTCCTCCGTCTCGGCGTTTTGGCGCCGGAGGAGGAGACCTGCGAGCAGAGCTACGGCTTTTTGCCTTGTACTACCACTGCTCTCGGTAATCTCTTCCTGATTTTAGTCTATGGATACCTCATGTTCCTTGCTGCTACCTACCTCTCCTCCGGCAGTGAACTGTTGCTTGAGATTCTCGGTCCTGGTCTCATCGGCGGTCTCTTCCTCCCTATCCTCGGTGCTCTTCCGGATGCTATGCTCATTCTCGGTATAGTTTTTAATTTTTTAATTTTTTTTTAATAATAATTGTTTCACTTAAAAGAAAATGGAAATCGGATCTGATTTATTTATTTACTTTCGAACTAGGATTAGAATTACGGTTGATAGTGAGATATAAAATATTTTCATTGTTTTCTGTTAATCACAGCATATTTATTTCGACGGAGATTTAGTGTTGTCGTTGTTTTGAAGATTTCATTTTTACATTTTTATTCTTAATCTTAAAAGGAAAAAAAGTGCTCTTTTCTGAATCTTGGTATAATGAATAAGTATCGAGTATGATAGTGGAAGTGCAAGAAAACTGATGGTTGAGATCTCGATTTGAATTTTTTTTTTTGACTCTTAGATGCAAAATCAGCTTTTGTCAAATGCAATGAGAACTCGAACAAGTTCACTTTCTATTTAGATTTAGATGTGGCTTCACCCTTTGGGCCTACTTGTCTTTACAGCATCAAACCGGGCCATACTCTCCCGGCCACTGTTTCCTCAGTCTACTGCTATTCACTTGGTGTTATTTTCTCTGTAGCTTGACTAGAATAACAGTTATAGTTAATATGAGGTTATTATGAGGAGAATTAGGTTTTTTTTTCATGACTGTCCTCAACCCAGAAATTTTAACACTTGCTAAATGTTGTGGCATGCTTTGTGTAAAAAAATTATTTTTTAGTTTATTTTTGTTTCCTACATGTCTTGCAAGCTTTCTATTTTAGAAAGCTTGCTAAGGACATTGCTAAGTACAATCAAAGCTGCCAAATGGTAGCTTTGGCAGCAAAGCTGTACTTTATTTTACGTTTTCTATTTTTCTTATATATATATATATATATATATATATATATATATATATATATATTTGTTTATTTTATTGAAAGTGGGACCCGTTTTGAGAGTGGGAGAGATTTGCAGGGATGTAGAACAAATAGTGAAGAATTTGCAAATTTGATGATGTGGAAGTGAGACCCATTTTAGAAAGTGAGAGAGATTTGTAAGAAATTTGATCTTCAATCCATCCAGTCATTCAGTCATCCAATACTATTGTCTCTTGGAATTCATTCTAACACTCATTTTGTCTATGAAAACCTGGCTCCTTATATTTTCCAGTGCTTTAGGGATGTGTAAACTATATTGTTCACTGATTATTTTACTTTTTCCCTTTTGTTTCAGTATCTGGATTATCAGGAAGTGTTGCTGAAGCTCAGAGCCAGGTATCTGTTGGAATGGGCCTGCTAGCTGGGTCAACTGTTATGCTTCTCACTGTGATATGGGGAACCTGTGTTGTTGTTGGGAAGTGTGACATACAAAACGCTGTTGCTGTAGACTTGAAAGACACTAAAGCATTCAGTTTGACTGGTATGTCCCTTAGTTTCTACTTCTGCATTTGTGGGCATATACACATAACACATAGACATGTGTATGCATTTGCTGGTTTCCTAGGCCTTTTGTTGTTTCAACTTTCCATATTGGTTTTGGTGCACTGTGTTGTCAATTATTTTTTGATTCATTTACTGGTATTCATAGGTCACCTTAAATTTGGTCTATTTTGTAGGCTCTGGTGTTACTACTGATGTATGGACTAGCTATGCCGCAATAATCATGGCTGTCTCTGTGGTCCCATTTGTGGTTGTGCAGTTGCCGCAGGTCCTCCATTCTTCCTCAGGGAGACACTTGGCAGTCTTGATTGCTCTCATACTATCAATTTCGCTTTTGATCGCCTATTGTGTTTATCAGGTAATTTGGCATGTCCATATGGTTCAATTTTCTGCATTGCAATGTCGTTTGACCACACAGAAATTTGTCTTTGAATTGTAGAATATGCAAAGGTTACTTTTAAGGATATATGTATGTGTGCGCACGTATATAATTTTGAGGCTCAAACTATTCAATTTATTTGGTTAAAGTATGCCATTTCCATGAGTTGATGTTATTGTGTATTTGCAACAAATAGATGTCAATTTGCATTATTTCTATCTATACTCTAATATGTAAAGAAAAACTCGCATTGCCCCGTGAACATTACTCGTAGTTTTTGCACCTACAGAGGCTTGGAATGGATATTACTTTGAATCAGTCTGAAGACATCTTCCTTTCACCATGCTTTTTTGGTTGACTTTAAAAAAAAAACTTCTTCAAGCCATAATCTTTATTCTATTTTCCCTCCTCTCTGGTACAAAATATTCCTCTGAGCTTCTCCTTAACTTGATATTTCAGGTATTTCAGCCTTGGATACAAGCAAGAAGAATTGCTTTTTCAAAGCAGAAACATGTTATATCTGGATTTCTGAAGCATTTGAGAATGCGTGCGTTAGGGAGACTTTGCAATGAACAGGGGACACCTAATATTGACGTTTTGGGAAAGTAAGTTTGTAATGCATTCTCTGCATTCCCCACCCCACCCCACCACCTCCAATTAAAAAACAGAAAAATGAAAAAGGAAAAAGCCACAAACTTCCTGGATATTTCTTGATGTTATTGACTTGATGCCAGGATTTTTCATACAATTGATTCTAATGGGGATGGGAGACTCTCGCATTCTGAATTAAAAGCCTTCCTTGTGGGAGCCCGTCTCGATGAAATTAACCTAGACGAAAATGATGCGGTAGATAAACTTATGAAGGATTTTGATACGTCTAATAATCAGGAAATTGATATCGATGAGTTTGTTGCTGGAGTTGACAAATGGCTTGATGAGGTTCAAGTTTCCAGAAATGTCCCTGTAACACTTAAGCATCTTGAGGATTTCCATGAGGTTTGTCTTGTTCTAATCACTTGACTAGGTGGTTAGTCATAATGAAGATTGCAATAATATGAAAGTGCATTTTGCAGCAAACAAGAAGGGAGCATTACTTACTAGGGGCTGGGGATCAAAATGAAGAAGCTGATGAGGGAGTCGAGAATCCCAAATGGACCTCAATTAAGGCTGTATTATTCTTGTTGCTGGGGACTGCCATTGCTGCTGCTTTTGCCGATCCCTTGGTAGATGCAGTTGATAATTTCTCTACTGCCACAAGTATCCCGACATTCTTCATCTCATTCATTGCGCTGCCATTGGCAACCAACTCAAGTGAGGCTGTCTCAGCAATCATCTTTGCGAGCAGGAAAAAGCTTAGATCTGCATCACTAACGTTCTCTGAGGTTTGTTCTTCCTTACATTGCTTCTGTTATGTTGTTAATGACTCGTCTCCCACTCGTTCAATTTTACGATTTAAAATCTTCTTTTGTTGTAGTTATATGGAGCGGTGACTATGAACAATGTCCTTTGCCTGTCGGTGTTCCTTGCTCTTGTTTATGCCAGAGGATTAACATGGGACTTCTCATCGGAAGTGCTGGTCATTCTTATAGTCTGCATTGTGATGGGCGTCTTTGGGAGCATGCGTTCTACATTCCCGCTCTGGACTTCCTTCATAGCATTTTCGCTCTACCCCTTATCCATCGCGCTTGTTTACGTGCTCGACTATGTATTTGGTTGGTCATAGGTTTGGTCTTTTTTCCTCCAGCAGTGTGTGTATTGAGTTAGCCTGCACATTTTGGTTACTTTGAGTTGTCACAGAAACATTGTGTTGGCTAAGGTTCCTTGTTCTACATGTGAGAAGTGTTTGCTCATGCTTGCAAACACTCTTTGTGTTTCTATGTGGTCAGAACACTCATGTCTATGTTATATCATTTATCTTGCTCCATGTCAGTTTCTTTGCTCTCTTGAACCCCATATCCCACCCACCCACCTCTCCTTTTTAGTATACCATACTCTTGCTCGAACATGAAAGCCATCGTGCCTGAAAACAAAGCAGGGATATATAGAATCATTGGCACAATGGATTTTACATTTGAGTCATGCGTTGAAAGAGACTTATGCCATCTCATCTAATATTCACATCAGTTAAATTATGCTTTTTCTTGATACCATATTAAAATTTTATTCTTATTTTCTCTGTTAGTATTTCATAAATTAAATAAATAAATAAAAAGAACAAAGGTGCAAGTGAGCTCAATTCAAATGGAATGCTTAAGATAATATTAAAAAAATTTGGAATAAGGGTCAAATACATCATCGAACTGTACATGATAATACAATTAGGCCACTGAACCCAAAAAACAAACAATTGAGTCCCTAAACTAACTAATTCTTAACAATTCTTTCAATTTGAAAGTTTCCAACAGGTTAACAAGTCATCCTCCAAATCAATTATTTTTTAAAAAATAAAATTTAAAAATTAATTATTAAATTAATACTATTTGACTCTTATTCCAAAAAATTTTGAGGAAGTAATACTTTGATCACATATTTTGCCAATTGATAGGATAAATCTAGATTATCCATGAACAAAGGAAAAAGTAAACAATTAAAATGTGTAGTATAATAAAAAAGTTATGACATACCAACAAGAAAAAATATTAAAAAGGGGCTCGACACATATAATTTATATTATGATGAATCAGTAGATTATTTTCTTTTTTCTTTTTTCATACAACAAAAACATATAGAAAGAAAATTACATAATATAGGCCACGTAATGTCGATAATATCAACAAAAAGAATTGGCAAAGTTCCATCAGGTGGAAATTCATGAACTTGAAGTTTTGGCCAAACATGATACTAGAATATTGTCATCTAAGCAGTACAAGTATGTGTGCCCATTGCATTATTTGGCATCCAGGCCCACCCGTACAACTTATTTTTTGCTCAATCGTTATATCGTGGACACACTGCGGACTCTGATACAATACACAGAATTCATGTTCATAATACATATACATATAAATACGATATAATGAACATGAATTCTGTGTATTATGAACATGAACTCTATGTATTATATAGTTGAGGATACATAAACACTTAACATAATACCTAGAGTTCATGTTCATAATGCACATAATTCATATTCATTATATCGTGTTTATGTGTATGTGTATTATGAACATGAGTTCTGTACCTTATAAAATTAAATTTGTGTATTGAACCAGGGTCCATGGTGCACTATGAACCATGATCCACGATATAATTTGCCTTTTTGGCTCTTATTGGAACTCATCAAGAGGCCAAAAGTTTAACCCTTTATTGCAGCAATTGATGGCCAACTTATATAGTGTTCATCATAAATACTCATTTCTTACTGATTTTAATCTATGTTATGTAACAAATGTATGATAAGTTCTTAAAGAACTTTGGTAATAGTTTAATGGAGGCTGTAAAGGAGCAGCAGCTGCTTGGTAGAGCAGTTACCCTTGAATGCGTAGGAATGCACTTGATTATAACTTTTGTAAAGTTTTTCCAATTACATTATTATAACATTAAGTCAATGTTATAATAATTAAAGGTAATCTGTTATGTGGTGCAACTCTTACATACATACTTCTAATAATTAAGGTAATGCTTGATTGTAAAGATAAGAAGTATGATTAGGAAGGGATTCAGTTACCATATTGATGGCATATGGTTATTATATAAAGAGCCCTCTAATCCTCTCAGTGCTTAACATTCATTCCTCATACACCATCCAGGGAAAGTTGAGAAAGTGAGAGAAACATATACTGTTATTTTGCGGCAGCAGTCCCGTGACAACACAACCTTCATCAATCGAAAGCTATGGCGGGAGGTTAGTACTTAGTACTTAAATAAATATTCTGTTACGTATTTAAGTTCGTACGTGATTTATTTGCTTACAGTTGTATCAAGAGCCTGATTTACCTCTGCCTAGCCTTAAGTATATTGATTGCATATGTTGAATATTTTTTTTGACATGAATAATTATATGCAATTGTTTGGTCTGCTGGATGTTTATTTTCCGCATTAAGTCTATTTTTTTTATTCATAGGTTTAGTGGATTGTTGAAGGTGGAGAGCCATGCATACAGAAGTCCAATGAAATCCCTTCACTTGGAGTGCCAACTCTGATGCAGTCCACTTCAGTGACGCTCTTTACAGTTGTTCCCACAACAGTGTGATCACAGTGTCCTTTCGTTTAAGCAGCAGTGATTCTTCTCAAGTTCTTCATCTTAATCACCATGAACATGTTGTATTGAGAAGAGGCATAGGAATCAAAGATCTGATCTCATAAAACTGATGCGGAGTGTTTCTTCTCTCTAAAGGCGTAACCCTAATTCTCTTTGAATGAGGATACTTATAGTTCCGTCGAAAGAACACTCCTTCCATAGATGTCTTTGATTGTAGATGGTAGGACAATATTTGAAGAATGTAATCTTAAGGATTCGGTCCATACCTTTCCAAAGCAGATATGCTGATCTTCTTTCCAAATCTGACTTCTGTAAAATCGCGTACAGCTTTTAAGAAAACAGCTTCCTAAAACAGATCTTCAGTGTCAGTCCCTCTGTTGTTGTATCTGATTGATCAGTCCTCTGTAGAACAAAACTAACACTGAGCTAATCCTATCTTAGTATGCCATAATAATATTGCCAATTATAAGTTGAGGTTTTTGAACAATTAAAACACTAACAAACTCCCCCTTTGGCTATTATTTGGCAAAACAACTCGACTATATAGAAAGACATAAACTGAAAGAACTAAGATAGGCTATCATAAAACCACCCAAGAGTCTGATTACATAGCAGAAGGAAAACGAAAGACAGCATACAAATCATGCTGGATCAAAACAACAGTCAAAGAACATTCTTCAAATAAAAGGTGGTGCCATCACAATCAACGCCTAGCCAGGGCCAGAAGGTACACAAAAACAACTCAAAAACAACTCCCCCTGAGTTCATACTCCCCTTTTTGCCAATGATAGCCAAAGTATGGTCAAGCATTGGAGGGAGTTTCACTGTCGGACTTCGCAGGTTCAGTAGCAGCAGCAGATTCAAATAGGCTTAAACGAAGAAGAACAGTGGCTAATTCCGTACGAGCCCCTGTCAGCTGTTTAGCGATTATGCCATGAACTGTCTCGAGCTCAGAGACTCTTGCCTTCACTTGGATAGAGAGTTGAAGATCTCGTGCATGCGGCGAGTCATCCGCCACTGTATCATCTTCAGAATTGGAGGGGGCAGTCACCGGTGTAACATCATATATATGATATCCAGTCAAGAGACGCCGGTCAACCGTGTAGAGAAGAGTCAGACTGATCACCTCGCTCGCCATAGGCTCAAGGCCCTGAGATGTAAGAATTCCAAAAATCAAATTGGGAAAGGGCAGTCGTACCTTCTGTTCTCTAGGGTGAATCAGAGTGAGAATGTGGTAGTAGATCCACGACCCCAGATCAATGGTCATCTTTGTTCCAATTCTGAATAGGAGACTGGCCAATTGCTTGCCAACAGTATGGAAATGAGCTGAAGGGAGCCAGTTATGCAGCGCAAGACGATGAAGAATCACATACTTGGAGGTGAGCTGAGAGCTAGGTAGAGTATCCTTATCACCAGTAGGCCATCTATCAGCTTGTCCACCAGTGATCGTTTTGGCTAATACATCCCAGTCAATAATAGCTTCCTCCTAAACTCCTTGCAGGCCATAGTACTCGTTGATCATGTCATGGCCAAACACATACCATTTACCACGAATGAAAATCTGCATCGGACGCACTCCAGACAAATTGTCCATCTCATCATTTAGATTACAGTAAAATTCATAGGTGAGCAGCTTCAAATAAGGACAGATGGCAGTGACAGTCTTCAGCAGACCCACTTCACTCAGCAAAGGCAGAACATCATAAACCGAATTCATTTGATTTTCATCAACGGATCTTTGGACTATCAGATCTCTTCTGACCATGGTGGACCACTTGGCCTGAGCAGTAGGGGAAACAAACTGAGGTTTGTAGATGGATGTGTCAGGACCCTCAACAGCTTGAACCTCAGGTGTAATGCTCCGACCTCTGGCACGAGTAGAAGGTTTCCCTTTTCTGGCAGAGGATGTGGGAACGACAGTAGGTTGAACAGCAACAGAACCCTTTTGCTTAACAGAAGACCGTAGAGTTTTAAACACTTGTTGAACAGGAGGATTGGTCTCAGGTTTTGCAGGCTCACTACACTTTCTTTTCTTCTCTGGTTGATCTACATCAGCTGTGTCATCACCAGACTCAACCACGACCTTCACAGGAACATTCTTTCTTTTCGACCTTCTTGTCTCCTTGGATGGGGAGTGTACAGGAGACATAGAGTGACTAGAATCAGACACATGAGCAGATGAACCACCAAGGATATTAGTAACCTCTCGTATTTTGAATGTGGTGGAATCAGGATGAGCAGTAGCCTCAACAGTTGAAATCACTACTACAAAATTGCACATATAAATAGTACTTTACACTACACCCATTAGTAAAGGTGTTGTGAATAGTTGAAACAAACAAAAATACACTACACCTTTATTTTAAAGGTGTAGTGGAAAGTAATTTTGTTTTAAAAAAAAGAATTAAAAAAACATTTCGCGGCACCCCAGAAAGAGTGTTCCGCGGAAGTTAAATAATAAAATATATTATTTTATTATTTAACTTTCCACGGCACCCTATGGCATACGGTGCCGCAGATTTTTTTATTTTTTATTTTTTTTTATATTAAATGACTTTCCGCGGCACCATTTCCCTAATGGTGCCGCGGAAAGTCAAGGGAAAATTAAAAAAAAAAAATCTGATTGGCTCATTTTCTCTCCTCCATCGCTAAGTCCACAATCCAGACCACATTTCCTCCATATCCTCTCCAACCCGACACCTCTCCTCTGATCTTCCTTTCTTCAGGCACTCCTCTGATATTCTTTTCTTCTTATTCCTCGCATACAAACTATACTGATTGCGTGGGGTTAAGCAACGATGGTGTTGATGGTGGCGATTGGTTCATGGGTGACGATTCCGATGAACACGGTGGGGCTGGTGCTTCGGTTTTCCGCTCCGCGCGCTGTGAACCTTGCTGCTGGCGGTGCGGAAGATGGTTTGCGGCATTGGCTAGTCGCCGGCGTCTCCTTCACCTCCGATGTAGCAGCACCACCGTGAGATCTACTGTCTCCTCCGATGCTCTTCTCCTCTCTTCCAGATCTGTCTCTACGCAGTCCGCCATGCTCTTCTCCGCCCTTTCTCGCTCTTCTCATCTTGCCGCATACCGGCACCTAAATCTTAGGTCTACACTCTACACTCTCTGCTTCTTATGAACTCACCAGGCTTTCTTGCTTGCCGCGGTTCAGGTTTTGTTCTCCCACTGTAAACTCGTCTCTGTCGGGTTATTCCTCTTTCCATTATTTAATCTATTTTAAGAGGATCTATTTTGCAGAAATTGTGTTTTTGCTGATTTCAAGCTTGGATGGGGTTTATCGCTATACTGAATAGGTATATTGATATTCAATCTGATTTATCATTACGTCTATAGCATTCTGTTGGTTCAATTCCATAAATTAAGACAGCAATATAATTATGGAGTATAATTTGGTGATGGACTGTGGAAAGATAAACCTTTACTTCCTCTGGCTTAGGCCTGGACTAGGAGGTGTAGTTTGTGGTAGCACAACCCCATTGCTTCTTTACACCATGTTTTCATGGACTGATTTGTATTTCTTTTGCTAATTGCTACTATGGTGTTTTGTATGGAAGTTAATTTATTTTGCCCTTATAGGTTAAATTTATTTTGCCCTTATAGGTTAAACCAATTGGATAGTTCTACATAAAGTTAATTTATTTTGCCCTATGGTACGAGAGAAGTAGTGGCCAGCTTGAAAGAACGGGTAAAAGGGTGAGTGCTAAATACTTGTGTTTTGCATCCAGGGACTGTTTTTATGCCACCAAAGTGGTCATTGAGTTATCAGCAGTCTCGTTGGAGCTACATGCCTAACACCTGAGTTCGTGAGGTTGGTCACTCTGTTGTTCTTCATATTTTCTTATAACTCTCCTATTGTGAATGTGCACATTTTTCTTACTTATCTTTTGTTATGTTTAGGGTGGTTGCAATTGCTTAAATAAAGAGATAGGTTATCTGATCTCTGGAACATAAAGGCTATAAAAACTAGAAAATTGATGTTGATGACACAGATTTAGAATGTGAATTGATTGTCAATAGAACACAGAATTAGAAGATCTTTATATACATGGCGGGGGGATTCTTTTTGGTCACCCGTTTGTTTCCATTTTTAAGCACTTCCTAAAAACTAACAACATATTCACATTTTGCAGGTATCATTGGTCTGCAGGGTTAGATGTGAAATCTCAGCTTCTAGCAGAGGAAAGTTTCAATATTTCAACCCTACCTGGTAGATTTCTTTGATAAAATCTATAATTTATCTGTCTAGGATTTGTAAAAAAAAAAAATGCTTGATTTGAGTCTAAGTATATTGTGTTGATTGTTATAAGTATATTGTGTTGATTGTTATAAGTATATTGTGTTGATAATTATAAGTATATTCTATTGATTGTTAATCGTTGTATTTGTTTGTAAATCGTTGTGTTGTTTGTTGGTTTTTAGAGATTTTTGTACAGGATATTAATTGTTGATTTTAAAAAATTAAATAGAATAATAAAAAACCACAAAATTTTGCAGAACATATTTATTTTTTAAAAGAAATTCTGTGACACCCTCTGTTAGGGTGTTGCGGAATTTTGTTTTTTTTTTTTTTTATTTTTTTTTTATTTTTTTAATAATACTTTCCGCTACACCCTCAATGGAAAGGGTGTAGCGGAAAGGCTTGAATTTTTATTTTTATTTTAAATGACTTTCCGCTACACCCTCAACAGGGAGGGTGTAGCGGAAAGTCAATATTTAATAAAAAAAAAATAATATTTTTGGCTTTCCGCTGCACCCTGTACGGGTGTAGCAGAAAGTAGGCACTTTCAGCGACATTGGATTTCGCTACACCTGTACAGGTGTAGCAGAAACACTTTTAGAGGTGTAGCTGATGTGATTTTTTGTACTAGTAAATCTCAGATGTAGGAGCTTGAGTGCCATAGACTTCAGCCAGTATTTTTTCATCTTCACTCGAGGATTCAGAAGGGTGAATCACTCGGTATGGTTGTGGAATGGAAGCAGAAGGTAAACCAGCAATGTGCCGGACATGTTCGAGGCTTTCTCCTAATGATGTGGAGGTGTAGACTGGGACTCCATCCACTTTTTCAGACTTACAGGGGCGTGAGAGATTAACAGGCTCAACAACAATAGGTAAAACAGAAGAGTCATCGGCAGGACAAATTTCTTTAGGACCATCAGTAATCGCAGCAGGGTACAGAGCAATATTATCAGCAGAGAAAACAATCAGACTCAAATTATTGGGCTCATCAGATGGTTTTTCTTTCTCATCAGACACATTCAAGACTCCACTTTTCACAAAATCAGACTCACCCAAAGGTATAGACGAAGGATCAACAGATACAGGGGGTTTCTCAGAGTTTAAAGCAGATAAATTTTCAGGATCAACAGGCACATAAGATGGAGTAGCATTATTAGACACTAGATCATCAGGTTTATCTGGTGAAATTTCAATAGGAGAGTCAGAATTGTTTGACCTGTTACGAAGGATCTCCAGTCTGTATCTGGTTTCATCTTGAGAAGATTGGAGGTACAGGGGTTGCGATTCTGCTCGTCATCGAGAGACCTCACCAGATTCTAGGGCTCGTTGTGCAAAATATCGGAGAAATGCCCCGGCCCGATTTTTGTCCGAAGGTTCTGGGATAGAAGCTGGGTAAACCTCATCACTGGCTTCAGAAACCAACATCAGAAGTTCACTTGTATCGTCTTCAGACCAGTCAGCATAGAACTCTGGGTAGTTCGTCATAACAGTAACCATTATCTCATTACGAAGAAGAGGGTCAAGCTTGAGTTTCTTCTTCATTGCAAACTGCAATAGTGTCTGAATATGTTTAAAGGCCATTTCTGGAGAATGCGTCTTGCTTCCAAGTTTGATGATGATATTTCTTACAGGGTCCGCCATTAGAGATACTTGTGAGAAGAAGAGAGAATTCAAGCTAGGCAGAGATGCAGAGAGAGAAAACTGAGCGCAGAGATAATCATAGAGATTTTTCTTCTATTCAAGATTGGCCCGATAACAAATAGTCCCAAGGGTGATGAACCCTAATCAATGCGGCTTGTCAAATATCATGTAGAGGCGATGTGATTGACACAACGGTATGCCTTCTTTTTAGGCAAGAAACGGATGCCAAGGAAATTTGAAATTTGAAAAAGATCAGGATTTTTAAGGTATTTTAGGTTAGAGAATACACTTAACAAAATAGAAGGGAGTTTTAAAAGGAAGTCAACTCTTAAGACTGACCCGTATGATTAAACCTTTACTCCCCTCTGAACGACTAACTGCCTTATTAGTCAATCCTGCAAATTCCCAGAGCAGACCTGAGAATTTCAAAACGATTTGTGTCTAGTGGCTTGGTCAGAATATCAGCCAATTGTTTCTCTGTTTGAATATATTCCAACTCAATCTCCTTCGATTCTACTAGGTCTCTGATGTAGTGATGCCTTATATCAATATGCTTCGTTCTGGAGTGTTGAACTGGATTCTTTGAAATATTGATAGCACTGATATTGTCACAATAGAGTGTCATAATTCCTTGAGTAAGACCATAGTCTAATAGCATCTGTTTCATCCATACTAACTGAATGCAGCATCTACCAGCAGCTATGTATTCTGCCTCTACAGTGCTTAAGGAAATTAAATTCTGTTTCTTACTCAGCCACGACACCAAGTTCTTACCAACAAAGAAGCATCCACCAGATGTACTCTTACGGTCATCAATGTTTCCTGCCCAGTCAGCATCACAGTACGCAATCAGACTCAGTTCACTGTCCCTGGAGTACTACAGACCATATTGAATCGTTCCTTTTATATATTTCAGAATTCGTTTAGCAGCTATGAGGTGTGATTCTTTTGGATCAGATTGATACCTTGCACATATTCCAACACTGAACATTATGTCTGGTCGACTAGCCGTCAAGTACAACAGACTTCCTATCAAGCTTCGGTAGACTGTGTTATCTACTGATACACCTGTGTTGTCTTTGGATACTTTTGTGGAGGTGGAGATCGGTGTCCTGGATGGTTTACATGATTCCAGATCAAAATTCTTGACTAAATTCTTAGCGTACTTCTCTTGTGAGATAAAGTACCCTTCAGGACTTTGCTTAACTTGCAGTCCTAGGAAGTATGTCAGTTGACCAACCATGGACATCTCAAATTCTTCCTTCATAACTTTTACCAACTCATCTGTATATTTGTGTAAAGTTGATCCAAACACAATGTCATCCACGTAGATCTGAGCAATGGTGACATGACTTCCAGTGGTTTTCACGAATAATGTTTTGTCAACACTTCCTCGTTTATAACCATGCTGTAGCAGATACTGTGTCAGGCGTTCATACCATGCCCGTGGGGCTTGTTTAAGGCCATAGAGAGCTTTTCTGAGCTTGTAGACATGTGATGGATGCTCTGGATCTTCAAATCCCTTAAGTTGTGCCACATAGATATCTTCATGCAGGTATCCATTTAAAAACGCTGTCTTGACATCCATCTGAAACAGTGTAAATCCCAGAATGCATGCAACAACTAACAGAATTCTGATTAACTCTAGTCTAGCCACAGGAGCAAACGTCTCATCATAGTCAATTCCTTCTATCTGAGTGTATCCTTGTGCCACTAACCGAGCTTTGTTCCTTGCAATATTCCCAGCTTCATCAGTTTTATTTTTGAAGATCCACTTTGTTCCAATTATGTTGACACGATCAGGTTTTGACACTAGATCCCAAACATGATTTTGATCAAACTGATGTAGCTCCTCCTGCATTGCCTTGATCCACAGATCATCCTGTAAAGCTTCTTTTATATTCCCGGGTTCTATCTTTGAGGTATAGCAAGCAGATCCAGATATTTCTATCAGATTATTTTTTATTCTGCTCCTGGTCTTCATCCCATCTGTTGGATCACCAATGATGTTATCTGATGGGTGATTTTTCTGAGTTTTGGTGGGTTTGTCTTTACCTGTATCATTTATAGGAGTCGTCTCCTGTTTAGAACTTTCTTGATCTTCATCTGAGGATTCTTGTGATTTGGGCTGACTGTTGCTATTTGCAGTATTCAGTTCACTGAGATGAAGCTTTGTCACTGAGTCAGTCACTGTTGTGTCTACTGATTCTTCTGGACTGTCGTCTATAACAACATTTACTGATTCCATTACAGATTGAGTTCTCTTGTTGTAGACTCTGTAGGCACGACTATTTGGAGAGTATCCAAGGAATGCTCTCATCACTCTTAGGTTCAAACTTCCCTCTTTGTTCTCTATCAACGAGCACATAACACTTTGTCCCAAACACATGAAAATACTTCAGGTTTGGCTTCTTTCCCTTCCAGATATCATATGGTGTTTTGGTCGTTCCTGGTCTAAGATAGACTCTATTCACTGTATGACAGGCTGTGTGAACTGCTTCAGCCCAGAAGCGCTGCGGCAGATGAGAGGCATGTAACATAACTCTAGCCATTTCTTGCATGGTTCGATTCTTTCTTTCCACCACACCATTGTGTTGAGCAGTTCTAGGAGCTGAAAACTCATGTGATATACCGTGCTCGGAGCAGAAATCTGAGTATAGTGAATTCGCAAATTCTTTTCCATGATCACTTCTCAGTCTCTAAATTTTGATTATAGGCACATTCTTTTCCTTTTGAACTCTTATGCACAAAGTTTTAAAGGCCTTGAATGCTTCAGATTTTTCTCTTAGAAAGTATACCCAGCTGTATCGAGAGAAATCATCTACACACACAAATATGTATTTCTTTCCCCCCAATGCATTCAGTTTGTGTTGGCCCCATGAGGTCTATGTGAACCAGTTTTAGACACTTCTCAGTAGTGATAACTCTTACTGCTTTGTGCGGAGTTCTAATTTGTTTCCCAATGGCACATGTACCACAAACTCTCTCCAGTTCTATTATGATCTTAGGTACTCCTCTCACAGCTTCTAGTTTGATCAACCTATCCATATATCTGAAGTTTACGTGACCCAGTCGTCTATGCCAGAGTTTTGATTCATCAGATTTAGATAGGTGACATGCAGTTTCGTTAGCCAAAACATAACAATTGTCTGAGGATCGGGTTCCTTCCATGACAAGTTGATCTGCTTTGTCACTAACTCTGCAGCAGTTACGATCGAAACACACATTCCAATTTTGATCACACAACTGACTGATGCTGATCAGATTTGCTTTCAACCCACTGACTAACAGAACCTCTTCTAAGTGAGGTAAACCTGGTACATTCAGGGTACCTTTCCCAAATATTTTCCCTTTTTGTCCGTCGCCATATGTAACAGATCCATTGCTTGGTTGAACAGCCATGAGACACTTTACATTTCCAGTCATATGTCTGGAACAGCCACTGTCGAAATACCATCTAGCTTCAGTCGTAGACGCAGTCAGAACTGTAGCGGGGTAGCATATAACTTCTGACTTTCTGACCCAAACCTGTCTAGTGAAAGGTGTAATAGTCTTGTTCTGATATTTTTCCTTCCTTTGATCTCTGTAAAGAAAATAACACTCAGGCCGAGTATGACCTTTTGTTTGAGAGTAGTGGCAAATGGGAGTGTATTGTCTAACTCTAACAAACTTATTTTTAAACCTTGAATAATGAGATTGATGAGTTACTTTAACAAAGTCAGTATCTGCAGTCTGATCATATATCTTTCTCTTGTCATTTTTCTGCACTGACCGAGATGACTGTCCTTGTTCAAAGCTGTGTACTGCTGTGGCCTTAAACATACCCTATTTGACAAACATAGGAGCATTATTCAAAGATTCACCTCGTTCAAATCCTAGACCCTTTTTATCATTAGGATTTCTGCCAGAGTCCAGAATCTTGTCTAAAGTTGCTGTGGTATCCATCATCTGGATATTTTTCTTCAGACTCTCCAATTCCTTTATCAGTTTTCCTTCTCTGGATCTTATCTGAGTGATAAGATCTTTTTGTATGACAAGATCTGTATTTAGTTTTTTTAGAAGATCATCCCTTTGCTTCAGCTCGTCATTCAGATTTTTATTGACTTTCACTAGTTGTTCCCAGCTTGCAACAAGTTTAGCAAATTCCATTTCAAGTTGGGTATGTCTCTCTTCAAAATCATCTGTTGATATATAAGATTCTTCATCTGATTCGTTTTCGTCTAACTGAATATCTATAGCTGTAAAGAAAGCTACAAAGTTTCCCACATTAGCATCTGACTGATCATTAGATGCCTCCTCCTCCTCCTCATCACTTAGTGTAGCTACTGACATAACCTTTTTCCTCTTGAGATATGTTGCACATTTTGCCTGTATGTGACCATAACCTTCACATTCTCTACACTGCACTGACCGGTTGAGAGACCTCCCTGTATTTGTGGAACTGTTTCTGTTCTGTCTTGTTCGACCAGTCTGGGATTGATTGTTCTGTGAAAAAGGTGTTGTTTCAGCTTTCTGATATGAGGAGTTATTGCCTTTGTATTGTGTCTTGGTGGGTTGACATTGACTCTTTTTGTTGAATCCTTTTAATATTTTCTTGAAATTCTTGGTTAGAAGTGCCAAGGTTTCATCATCTATGTCGTCTGTGTCAGATTCTCGATCAGCTTCAGCCACAAAAGCCACTGACTTTCCTTTTCTGTTGCCAGCAAGATCATCATCAGCAAGCACTTCAAGTTCATATATGTGTAAACTTCCCATAAGTTCTCCTACAGTCTTCTTTTCCCAGCCTGTGTGTTCCTGGATAGTAGTTATCTTCATTCGGAAGCGTTTAGGCAAAGATCGAAGGATCTTTTTGACTACTCTCTCATCAGTGAATGGTTCACCAAGAATTGAGGCCCTGTTCATCAAACTCTGAACCCGAGTGTGAAAGGTCGAAATGGTTTCCTCTTCATTCATTCTAAGGGCTTCAAATTCAGACAGCACCATTTGTAGCTTTGACTGCTTGACATCACTTGTTCCCTCAAATCTGGTTTCAAGAATTTCCCATACACGTTTAGCTTCTTTTACCCCTGTGACAAGGGTAAAGACAGATTCATGCAGAGATCCTACAATAGAGTTCAACGCTTTGTTGTTTAGATCAGAGGCATTCATTTCATCATCTGTCCAAGTCTCCATGGGCTTATCCCCAGTGGTTCCATCAGCATTCTGAACAGTTGGACGGCTCTACCCAGTTAGGACAGTACGATAAACCCTGGTACCTTGTTCTTGGAGATATATCTCCATGCGAGCCTTCCAGAAAGAGTAGTTGTGACCATCTAGTTCTGGTGGTTTCATACTTGCATCCATCCTGAACAAAAACAACCAGCCAACGAACACACACAGAGGCACTTCCAAAAGACAGAGAACAATGCAAAACTAAAAACCCGTACGGATCAAGTCACTATGTAGACTTAAAAGATCTGATACCACATGAAATTTTGCATTTCCTCATTTTAAACAGATTAACTGAATTAATCAACTGATGAAATAGACTGACTGATTCAGCGATGAAGTCAGTCAGTAACGACAGATCATAGAGATGTTAAAAGAAAGAGATAACAGCACAAAGCGAAAAACACACGATGTTTACCCAGTTCGATACAGTGTGTATCTACGTTTGGGGGACGATCACATAGGCGTCCAATCCACTAAATCATAATCCAATGTATAAAGGTAGAGAAACAATAATCTCACCCAAGTGCCCCACACAAGGTACGTACCGAGTCTACACAGGTTTAGTGGATTGTTGAAGGTGGAGAGCCATGCATACAGAAGTCCAATGAAATCCCTTCACTTGGAGAGCCAACTCTGATGCAGTCCACTTCAATGACGCTCTTTACAGTTGTTCTCACAACAGTGTGATCACAGTGTCCTTTCGTTTAAGCAACAGTGATTCTTCTCAAGTTCTTCATCTTAATCACCATGAACATGTTGTATTGAGAAGAGGCATAGGAATCAAAGATCTGATCTCATAAAACTGATGTAGAGTGTTTCTTCTCTCTAAAGGAGTAACCCTAATTCTCTTCGAATGAGGATACTTATAGTTCCGTCGAAAGAGCACTCCTTCCATAGATGTCTTTGATTGTAGATGGTAGGACAATATTTGAAGAATGTAATCTTAAGGATTCGGTCCATACCTTTCCAAAGCAGATATGCTGATCTTCTTTCCAAATCTAACTTCTGTAAAACTGCGTACAACTTTTAAGAAAACAACTTCCTAAAACAGATCTTTAGTGTCAGTCCCTCTGTTGTTGTATCTGATTGATCAGTCCTCTGTAGAACAAAACTGACACTGAGCTAATCCTATCTTAGTATGCCATAATAATATTGCCAATTATAAGTTGGGGTTTTTGAACAATTAAAACACTAACATAGTGTCTAAATAGCATGGATTTGCTAATTCTATTTCCTATAGGACTAAGGGATTGGTTTTAGGGATACGGGTCCATGGGCTTTATGGTGGACCCTTCCTAATTAATTAATGAAATTTAATTCTTTCTTTTGGGTAAATGATTAAATAATTAATTGGTTTTAGGGGCCGTAACACGGGGTGTTACAATTATATTCTGCTTACTTGTGCCCGGAGTACCAGAAATATTCCTGACCCCAACTATTCCCCTACATATATATTTGCAATGTAGTCTGTTGCCACAACTCAACAAGCATTAGTATTTTGTTAGTCATTTACTCATCTTAAATGCCAGGATTGTTGTGATCACTAATCAGTAACGAATGGAATTATGATTATGCAATGCAAAAACACAAAACGAACTAAGGATTTGAAGAAGACGATGGATGCTTACCATGTAAAGCATTGTATAAGCTCCCATTATGGATAAAATCTGTAATTAGCAATTTTTCATCACTGGCTTAGTATAAGCTCTGAGTCTAACAATGTTGGGGTGTTGGACTTTGCCAATGGCCTCAATTGCGGCTTCAAATACCCTGAAACTCCATGGGGAATCTCCCTCGCTTAGGCGTCTCACTGCCACCACGGTGGCGGCGGCACCGCATCTCACAGCGGAGCCCACCACCACCTTATACACTATACCACTCTTGCTCTTTCCTACTACGTATGCTGACGCCCTCAATAAATCCTCTATTTCTAAAGAGAATCCTTCGTCAAGAACTGAGTATTTATCTTTTTTCCCCTCTTCAGTCTTGTGCGCTTCTGCCGTGTCCAGGTTTTGTTTCTCCGATTTTTTCCTCAACGGAATTCCATTTTTTCCGGTATGCCCATACCAAAGCGAACACCACTCCGATCACCACCGAGACGCCGAAAATTAAAGAAACCACACCGGACCCAGATCTCACTTTACCTCTCTCTCCAAGCCCGTTTGATGAAAAGATTGGATTTTTCGGAGCTTCTTGATTCGGGAAAATTCTAGGGTTTTGAGCTTCTGGCTCCGGACATTGAGTTTCCAAAGAGAACCCATAGGGGTAAGGGTTCCTGGTAAATGCGGTGGATCTCTGGTTCAACAAACACCCCTCCGTGGGTATTTTTCCGGCGAGGATGTTATGTCGGAGATCCAAGCTGAGCATTGCAGGGAAGTGGCCGTACGAGGCGGGAACTTGGCCGGAAAAAGAATTATACTAGAGGTTTAAGGTTTCGACGAGGTGGGAGACACTATTGAGGTCCTGAGGGAGAGAACGGTTAAGGATATTGGAAGAAAGGTCGAGATGGGTGAGGGTTGTGAGAGTGGTGATTTGGCGTGGCAAGGGCCGGAGAAGGAGTTACAAGAGAGAACAAGAGAGACGAAAAGGGCGTTGAAGAGATGAGCAGGAATGGCTGAAAATGATTACCAAGGAATTATATATGTTAGCAGGAAGGATGGTAATTATGGAAGTTAAAGATTATAGGTGGTGAAACTATCAAACTCGAGGGACCTTGGCTGGTATTTACTCTTATATATTATTAATCTAATATGTCAGATGTTAATCCTAATTCTTGATGGATTGATTCTGGTTCACCAATCCACATTACAAATTCGTTGCAGAACATGCAAAATTTGAGGCAACCGATGGGAACTGAGTGAAGCATCTTCTCTGGAAACAAGATTGCATCACTAGTTGAAGCTGTTGGAATTTGCGAATTAGTTTTGAATAATGTTTTATTTTGACATTAGATGAGACCTTTTATGTTCCTAGTTTTTCGAGGAATTTAATTTCAGTTTCAAGACTTGTACCCTTTTGGATTTACATTCGAATTTAATCGCAAGTATTTCAAATTATTCAATAATTCTACTTGTGATTGTGATGGTACATTGTCTGATGGTCTCTATCGTCTTAACTTAAAGAATGATTTAAATCATAATTCTTTACATGTTCAAAACGGCACAAAATGGTGTAGTATTAACAAAAATTCATTCACAAATATTTCATCACCATCATTAATGATTTATCAAGATCTACCTATGTTTATTTTCTTCATAATAAGCATGAAGCATTGGATGCCTTTAAATTATTTAAGTCTGAAATTTAAATCCAATGTAACAAGCAAATACAAATAGTTAGATCTGATATTGGTGGTGAATACTATGGTAGATACACTGAAAATGGACAACACCAGGTCCCATTGTAAAGTTTCTTCAAGAGCATGGGATTGTTTTCCAATACACCATGCTTGGGTCTTCGGACTAAAACGGTGTTGCTGGATGAAGGAACTGGACCCTTTGAATATGGTGCGGAGTATGCAAAGTAAATATTGCCTTCCAAAATCGTTGTGGGGTGAAACACTTAAGACGGAAACGTATATATTAAACAGTGTTCCAACCAAGGTTGTCCCTAAGATACCATTTGAGTTATTCAAAGGTTGGAAACCGAGTTTGCAACATATGCATATTTAGGGATGTCCGTCTGAGGGGAGGATATATAACCCGCACGAAAAGAAGATTAACCCAAGGACTATTAGTGCTTTCTTTATTGGATATGCACAATCTTCTAAGGGTTATAGGTTTTATTGTCCATCTCATACTATTAGGATAGTGGAATCAAGGAATGCCAAGTTTCTCGAAGATGACTTGACTAGTGCGAGAGGTTGATTAAAGGACTTAGTTCCTTCATTCGATCATAATGGCTCTCAACCTTCTACGTCATCTAATGGTGTTGTAATTATACGCAATGTTCCTTCGGTCCCACTTGCGATTATACAACCTACTATTAAGATTCCACAAACTGTTGAGACTCAACGTTTGGAAGAATCACTTCAGGACTTATAGCAATTTCCTGAACTAGATTCTAAACCTATGGTTGAACCAATTCAGGATTTACAAAATTCTGAACCGATACAGACTGAACCAATCCAAGGACTGCCCCCAGTTCCTGAAGAGGTAGTGCCCCACAACCTTTGCAAGGTGATGGAGGTTCAACATTAAGACGGTCTTCTCGGATGAAAAGATCAACAGTTCCTAGTTATAACATTTCGTATCTACAAGAATCTGACATTGGAGTCGAAAATGATCCTGAGACGTTTTTTTTTTTTTTCAAGCCACTAAATGTGCCCGATTTGACTTGTGGAATAAAGCCATGAAATAAATTCCATGAAGAACAATGGGGTTCGGGAACTTGTTGAATTGCCTTATGGTCTGTAAATGGGTCTTTAAAACTAAAAGAGATTCATTAGGCAATATTGAGAGATACAAGACCCGACTTGTTGTGAAGGGATTTACTCAAAAGGAATGAATCGATTACAAGGAGACTTTCTATCCTGTATCAAAGAAAGATTCACTTCAAGTCATTTTGGAATTAGTTGCACATTTCAATCTTCAGTTGCAATAAATGGATGTGAAAGCAACTTTTCTTAATAGTGATCTAGAAGAGGAAGTTTATATTAAACAACCAAAAGGTTTCTCTTCTAGGGGTGGTGAGAATTTAGTTTGTAAGCTTAAGAATCCATATACGGTCTAAAACAAGCTTCTCATCAATGGTATATCAAGTTCGATGGGGTTATTTCTTCATTTGGTTTTGTTGAAAATCCTCTTAACCATTGTATATACCGGAAGGTGACTGGGAGTAAAATATGCTTTCTTGTTTTATATGTGGATGAAATTTTGCTTGCCACCAATGACAATGAGATGTTTCTGATGAAAAAAAATTTCTCTTGAAGAGAGTTTTGAGGTATCTAAAAGGAACTAAGAGTCACGTGCTTGGGTTTAAGCAGACGGACATCCTAGATGTTGTAGGTTATTCTGATACGAACTTCGCTGGCTATGTTGATTCTCGAAGATCAACTTTAGGGTATATCTTTATTATGGCCGGTAGGGCTATCTCATGGAGAAGTGCTAAACAGTCTTTAATAACTACTTCTACCATGGAAGCCGAGTTCGTTTCCTGTTACGAGGCCACTTCATAAGGTGTGTGGCTCAAGAATTTCATCTTTGGGCTTAGAGTTATGGACTCTATATCTAAGCCACTGAAAGTCTATTGTCAACTCAGCTACAGTCTTCTTGGCTAAGAAAAAGTGGGAGTCGAATTAAGCACCTCGACATCAAGTTCTTAGCCATTACTACTGAGTTGATGTTAGTAGATCCCTTGACTAAATGCATGCCTTCAGTTAAATTCAAGGATCTTGTTAAGAAAATGAGACTTTCGCCCACTTTGTAATTTGTATATATACATTCAGTATTCATTTTTAATGAAATTCTTTTGCATTTTGACATTAATCTCATTAAGTGTGTACACCTTTATTTTATTGAGATAATGTACTTCAGTTGGACTTGTAATAAATGTAGGGTTTGTTTCATTAAGTTTTTTATTTCCTAAATTAAGTGCTCAAGGGCGGTTTACATTTGATCATAATGGATGCTACTCGATTAAAGGAGGACATATCACTGTGGTCGGTGTTTTTCTGTTTTTGAGTTATGGAGTTTGCAACAAGTGGGAGAATGTAAAGCTTTCCCAATTACATTATTATAACATTAAGTCAAAGTTATAATAATTAAAGGTAATCTGTTATGTGGTGCAACTCTTCCATACATCTAATAATTAAGGTAATGCTTGATTGTAAAGATAATAAGTATGATTAGGAAGGGATTCAGTTACCATATTGATGGCATATGGTTATTATATAAAGAGCCCTCTAGTCCTCTCACTGCTTAACATTCATTCCTCATACACCATCCAGGGAGGGTTGAGAAAGTGAGAGAAACATATACTGTTACTCTGTGGTAGCAGTCCCGTGACAACACAACCTTCATCAATCGGAAGCTATGGCGGGAGGTTAGTGCTTAGTACTTAAATAAAGATCCTGTCACGTATTTAAGTTCGTACGTGATTTATTTGCTTACAACTTTGTGAATAATATTTAGACGGGTGATTGTATTAATAAATTGTTTATTGTATTTTGAAATAGATGATGAATTGTTGTGGACTTTGAAATACTTTACTTGTAGATGATGATTGTACTAACGAATTGATGCTTTTGTATTTATGGTGTTTAGATAAATTGTTATTATTATATTATGTTTAAAACCAAAACAGGTTAACGACAACGGTTTAAAATCATTGTAGTTATAAATAAAGATAACGGTTTTCAACCGTTGTCTATGAACGTAAGACAAAATACAATGGTTTTTAACCATTATCTTTGATATATAATACAACGGTTAAAAATTATTGTCTATGCGCGTGACTTTCAACAAAAAAGGTTTCAATAACACTAAATAGACAACGGTTTTTAACTGTTGTCGTACATAAAAAAAGACAACGGTGAACAATCGTTGCCTATGCGGGTGACTTTCAACAACATGGGTTTCAACAACACTAAATAGCTAAAGGTTTTTAACCAGTGTTTTTGAGCGGAACTTACAGCAACGCTAGCTTCAACAATAGATTTGTAATGAAATAGACAATGATTTTTATTATCTATGACCGTTTTTCTTGTAGTGGAGATTCTACTCAAAAGTTTGACTTAGGTTATGCCCAATACTCTATGAGCATTTTTCTCCTTCCCACAACCTTCTGTGATGCTTTAGAAAGATTGCCCGAGGGAATACTTTATTGCAGCAATTATATCGTGGACCATGGTCCACAAAGCGATGACGCCGTTTCTTTAAGTAAAGAAATGGCTGTCGTTACAGCTTAACGGAGTACATATTTTTGGTGTGTTAATTACAAAATGAAACTACAGTGTATCTAAAATGAAACTGCCCCACATATTGTTTTTATATTATCAAATGAAACTGTAATTGAATTGAAATGAAACTGTAGTTGTGTTGAAATGAAATTGCAGTATATATAAAATGAAACTGAATAACAGTTTCACATATTTGAGTGTATATTTTCTAGTGAAACTACAGCTATATCGAAATGATATTGTAGTTGTGTTGTAATGAAACTATAGTGTATATAAAATGAAACTGAATAACAGTTTCACATATTTGAGTGTATAATGTCGAATTAAACTATAGTTATATCGAAATGAAAATGTAGTTGTGTTGAAACGAAAACTGAATAAGAGTTTCACATATTTGACTGTATATTGTCCAATAAAACTGTAGTTATATCGAAATGATAATGTGGTTTTGTTGTAATGAAACTATAGTGTATATACAATGAAACTGGATAACAATTTTACATATTTGAGTGTATAATGTCGAATGAAACTGTAATTATATCGAAATGAAACTGAATATGTTATACAAATAGAGTTACTTTTGCGGAGCAGGTGTCATTTCTTTTCATTAAAAGAAACGGCACCGTTTGCATGGACCACAAAACATTGTGGACCGTTGTCCACAGTATAATTTGCCACTCTATGTAGGGTAAACTATGTCGTAATCCAAATTATGTTTGGAGAAGTATATTTGTGACCCAAGATCTTATTTAGGGAGGGGTTAGACCATCTGCATTAGAAGAGTTTTCTTGGTTTTTAGAATAGTAAAATACTTGTGTAGTGGTTTTTAACTAATGTGGCGTGAGGTTTTTTGTGAGTTTATTTTACTGCAAATATGGATTTTTTGTGGGGCCCAACTGAAAAGACAAAAAGACAAAGAAAAGCTCATAAGCACGCGTGCGGCGCACAATTCGCGCCCCACTAGGCGCATGTATAGCACGCGCCTATTGGGAGCGTAACTAACAACTTTTTATTTATTATTATTTTTTTTTAGTTTTTTCAAATTCCTTTTTCTTTTTCTTCCCTTTTGTTTTTCTAATTCTTCTCTCTCCTAGTTTGCACCTCAAAAACCACAATAAAATTCATTACTATTGAGGATGCCCTTAGGCATAGAATAAGGAATGACTTAAATATGAGTGTTTGTGACCACCCTTGACTCCCGGATGAAACCCAAGATACAGACCAACCCAGACCCACTTTATTCAAACCTGGCCTCATTGTTGCCAATTTGATTACCTACGAAATAAGAGCTTGCAAATTATACCGTGCACCAGGGCGCACAATGCAGCTCTGGCCCAAAACGACGTTGTTTTTATAAGTTGGTAGGGAGTTGACGCGACGGACACCGTTCTGTCTGTCCAATCCCGTTATAGTTTTTTTTTTTATTTTTATTTTTATTAGATTATGTGTATTATGTTAGGAGTTTATGTGTATTTTACTGTATAATTATGTACATACGAAACAGGTTTGGGCCAGGGCGCACAATATAATGATTGATAAGAGCTATGTTGCACTTCTGTCCTAATAGATCACCTATTTAACTCACATTAAATATAAATAAGAAAAAATAACTCAAAAAAAGTCTCAAATGTGTTGTAAATCAAGACGTATCCTTGTGTAAATCATAGTTTCGTTCCGATGCCAGAAAGCAGTAGACATAACAATATAAGAAAAGCAAAGTAAAAGATTAGAGTAGACATAACAATATAAGAAAAGTAACAAAAAAAAAAAAAAAGAGCACCTTGTGTTGAGATGGTACTTCTTTGGGTTGTAACAGATAGAGAAAGTATAAAACAAATACTACATTGTAATAGAGTCAATAGTACTAAAAAAAAGATAAGAAATACATATCCTAAAATTATATAAAAAATAAACCAAACCTTTAATTACGAAAATTATAACCAAAGAAAAAAAAGTACAACTCTTAATATTCAAAACCCAATCTTCAGGATTGGTAAGAAAGAAATTTAGTGCAATCTTCTAGATTGTCATTAGAGCGAACATTCTGTATAATAATTATCGTGTGACATTTCTAGAGCTCATGTGGGTTCATTTTTGATGCTATATATGCTTTTGTCAAACATTCCTTAACATAACTATTTATCATTGAGAAAACACAAACTTTATTGTCCTCGTCATATAGGACACTGGGGTAAAACATAACATAATCAATTTGGGACTTGGCACTATGGGATCAAACAAAATAGTCAATACACAAGTAGCCATCAAAACCATATATTAGTTTCTCACATAAATGCCAAAATCTTTTGACTCAAAGATACTCGAGGATGTGTTAAACATTATTCCAATATTTCATTGTAGGAGGAGAGTTAAATGTTGCTAGCAATTTCATCGAAAATACAAAGCCTAATGCGATTATGGAACTTCTTGTCCTAAAGTAGTGTTTCAACAACAATGAAGTAATGTGAAGGTATTCTCATTATCCTCTTCAAGTCTAAAACATCTCTAGGACATTTTTTTTAAGTAGACTACTAGTGTATACAATTTCTTATCTTCATGGAGAAGCTCGATAGAGTCATTATTGTAAAACATCTCTAGGACATTTTTTTAAGTAGACTACTAGTGTATACAATTTCTTATCTTCATGGAGAAGCTCGATAGAGTCATTATTGTATGGACCATAAATGCAAAGAGCCAATAACGCCTCCACTGAGAGGTGAACTCAAAACCTTCCAAATGGAAGTTCAACTCGGGTACCATTAAACCACATAGTCTTGGTATATATGTTTAGTATACAAAATAATGTACTTTTAGTATATTAAAAATGTACCTTGTATTCAGGAAAAATACATTATTTGAGTACTGAAAGTACATTATTTTGTATATTGTACATCCAATACATAAATAATGAACTTTTAGTATATTAAAAATGTACTTTTTGTGATCCATACAACACTTTGTATGTGGACAACAATTGGAGCATTATTGTGTGGACCGTGGACCACGGTCCAATACGACACAAAGTACATTATTCTAAAGCATAAAGTACATTATTATAACTCTTAAAATACATTTTTATAACCATAAAAGACATTATTCTAACTCATAAAATACATTTTCTTACCTAGAAGATTCATTATTCTAACATATAAAGTACATTATTCTAACTCATAAAATACATTATCTTACCCTAGAAGGTTTATTATTCCAACATATAAAGTACATTATTCTAGCACATAAAGTACATTATTCTAACTCATAAAATACATTATCTTACCCCAGAAAGTTCATTATTCTAACACATAAACAACTGCAGTAGACGTCGTTATTGACTAACGAAATATGTTTTAACACCAAAACGACGTCATTTTGAGCTGTGACCAACATAGTTCCACACAATAATTTGCCTCTGCAGGTCGAGATAATACTCAATTTTTTCAATTCTTTCATTTCAAACTTCGTCTTTAGACATGAGCAAATATCATCAAGCTCTTTATGTGTTTCAATGATAGTTATGCCATCAACATAGACTGAGATATTAAATAAATAACTCCATTGACAACTCCTTAATGAACACATAATGACATATTATTTACATATTCCTTCTTCAAAAGAAAACACTCAGTCAATTACCACTACAAGAAAAATGCACATAGACAACACTAGAAAGACAACAGTTTTTAAGAAAAGTGTTGTCTTTTGTATAAAAGACAACAGTTTGGTTCAAAACCGTTGTCTTTGATGCAACACTTTTGTCAAAGACAACAGTTTTTACTTAACCGTTGTTATCGGGAGGAGTGACCACGACATTCATCAACTGTTTATCTTAGAGTCTTTCTCACCTTAAACCTTACAACTTAGAGTTCACTTTCTTAACTTGTCCATCCTAGTACTTCTACTTAGGTCTCCTATACTCAATCCTAAGGTTCAGTCTTCCTAAATCCCGCGGTTCGTACCGCTCTTATACCAACTTGTAATGTCAAATGGGGGAGATGGAGAGAAGGTTGAGATCTGTAATGGTTCGCGAGAGATGGAGAGCTGAGAGTGGTGGGTGCGGTGGTGCACTGTGGTGGATTTATATCTGTTGGCTTTTGGTTTCATTTTAATTTGGTGAAGGTGTTTTTTGTATTATAATCTATATCTATATATATATATATATATATATATATATATATATATATATATAAAAGTAAAATCCTCCTTCTCAAATTTCCCCCCCAAAACTTAAGGGCATTTGTGTAATATTCAAATTTAATTAATTATATATACTTAAAAGGCAATTTAATAATATCAATATTATGAATTAATTAGGAATAAGATTAATTAGGAATATTAATATAATGTCTTGATTATGAATATCAATATAATGAATTGATTATGGCAATACCTTAAATAAATAAATACACTTTCCTTTTGAAAAATTTTACAATTTTATAATTATTATATTTTTCACCTATAAATACAATGAGTTTATACCTAAAAAAATTATAAGTATTTATTTTACATTGCATCACTCTTTTCCTTTGCAGTCTCTCATCACCGATTTATCAATGTAATATTAAAGGTACAATTTCTCTTCTAGCTATTTCTATCTTTGATTTCTCCGGGTTGATGCCACTCTAGACCAGTTGTAGTTGCTCTGACTAAGCCAATGCAAAAAGGTATAATTTTTTTAGAAAAATATTTTTTTGTCTTATTTTTGTCTATAATTGATCTTCCATAGTTTTTAATTATTGTTTTGTTTTTGAAATTTTTTATTATATGTATTTTGTCATATTATTGGTTTGTTTAAAACAATAATTTTGTAATATTGTTTATATATTTTAGTTCCAGGCATGGTTTTTGTTATTTGTGCGATGCAATGGTTACGGAGTCATTAGGGGATACTACCCGAGTTCACTGTTTTTTTGGTATATTTGTAGTTAAGAGAGAAGCGAAAGTTGCGGTCAACAAAGCCATCTGATGAAGGTGGTGGAAAACGGTTCATCTTCACTTGATGAAGATATTTCTTCTGATTCTGAGAAAGAATTGAAGGCCATTAGATTAAAATATCTTTGTATGTGCATGCTTGGAAGCACCATTTAGTGTTTTTTGCTTTTATTGGCCTAAACTTGATGATTTCCTGTAATTAAATTCTTATAAAAATCAATGTTCTTATATTTTTTGTTTTTAGAGTATGGATTATTTGTGCCAATGGTGTTTTTTATTGTTCTCTTTGTGTTATGAAGAGAGAATTTTATTTTTTATTAATAGAATAGATTCTCATATCTTTGTATTATGGTAACATTTATTTAAAGTCTAATGAAATTAAAAAATTTTATACTGTTAATAAAAATAAAATTATCATGTGTAGTTTCCAGCCCAAACATCTATTAATAATATGGTTATTTCCCTTAAAAAAGAAAAATGGAAAACAATCGGTAGTATCAAGAACTTTTAAGGAAGATTGTGCAAAAATAATAGAACCAAATTGAATATTACTATTTAATCGCACAAATTTAATAATAATAAGCTTATTAAAATAATCTGTAATTTATCATATATATATATATATATATATATATATATATATATATATATATATATATATATATATATATATATATATATATATATATATATATAAAGAGTAAAATCCTCCTATTTCATTTTTCCGCTCAAATTTTTGTAGTCAATTAAGTAAATATTTTATTGGTCAAATCTATACTATTAATTTATTGATAAAATAATTAATAAAGCATAATTGGTAAGAAAATAATGTAATTTATAAGAAAATATTCTTTGGTAAGAATTTAAGGAATAATATAATGTTATTATGCTGAACTATTATTATAAGGTAATAACCTAATACGGAGTAAGTAATAACTTAATTTATAAGGAATTAATTTACTTACCAAAGATTAATTTTTAATTTTTAATTCCCTATTATGCTAAACGTTATTATGTTGTTATTATACTAAACATATAATATAATTTTTCAGGAATATTTTTCCTATTTTTTAGAATGGTAATTTAGCATAGGGATTGATTCTTTTTACTATTTAAACACTTCATTATGCTAACCGTATAGCTTTAAGCTTCCAACAAATTTTTTTGTGGCTGTTGTCTCCTATTTACACCAAAATACGTATGGCTTCAACTCAATCTTGTTGGTCGTGAACTTCATCCTAGATACAAATGGAATGTAGTCAAGTTTAGAGTGGTGCGTACCTATCATATTCCCGAGACAAGAGGTGCTGAAACAATCAACTCTATTGAATGTGTTCTCTGTAGTACATGATAAAGATGTATTGTTTTTTTCTATCGTCTGAATATTTTTTAATTTAAAATGTTTGTTTGTGCATATGGTTTTTTAATACATTCTTTTACACTATATTTGCAGGGAACTTTTCTACATATTCATATTCTAATGGGGGGAGTTTACCGTATTAATTTTTTTTTGGTGATTTATAATTTATATAGAAACAAAACAACCACTCACATATATATGTTGTAGTCTTATTCTAATACAACTGTGGAATTATTGAAGGATGCAGTTTTTCCTACACATATTTATGATAAAAAAATATGATTTATTTGAAGATGTTATTTGTTTATCACTTACATTGTTTTTCTTTTTTTTTTTGTATAAATTTATTCAGTTATTTTGCTTTTTCTGCCTTTTATGAGTCATGACTTTTTGAATCGATAGGTACCTGAAAGTCCTATTGGAAATTTGGGGACTAACAAACAATGTGATGAAAATAGCGAGGGATATGTTAAGAGCTGTGAAGATTGATAGTCTGGGTTGAGTCTAACAAAGTTTTTATGGGACAGGAGAATGATTTTTATTTTTATTTTTTTGCCATGGCTTTATTATAATAATAAAGGAAAAAGAAATGATTGAAGTCAAAATATCATTTGTATTTTCTTAATACTACTTAGTATATAATAAGTTTTAATTCAAATTCTATTCAAATTACGTTAGTATAATTTTAATTCAGTAATAAATTGCATCCATTTTTAAGTATATATATATATATATATATATATATATATATATATATATATATATATATATATATATATATATATATATATATATATATATGATTTCCCATTTGTATTTCTGTATAGATGGAATAAAAAAGGAAAGTAAGTCAATAAGTCTGAAAGAAAGAAATATTGAAATTTTAGGAAATAATTATTAACGGAAAAGTAATGAAAATTAGTATTGAGGAAATATTAAATATTTAATAATTTTATAATTAATTATTTATATAAACATTTGTTGACCTACTTGCATATAGAGGGCAACTTTTTTATTTTTCCTTTTGCATTTCAGTATCCATGCAAGAAAAAAGGTTAGGAAGACAATTTTGAAGGAAAAATGATATTTAAAATCTTAGAAATTAATTATGAAAGAAAAATGAATGAAAATCAATATTGAGGTAATATTTAAAATTTAATAATTTTATAATTAATTATACAGTTAATTACTAAAATTGTCACTTGACTATAATAAAATTACCAATTTTATCCTCGACTATATACATAGTGTATATATAAATTACACGGAATTTATAAAACTAATCAAATGTTAATGTTAAAAATAATAATAAGAATTTTAAAATCAGAATTTTAAAATAGGTATTAGGGTAATAATTAATCTATATATATCATATATTAATAATAATAATAATAATAATAATAATAATAATATTATTATTATTATTATTATTATTATTATTATTATTATTATTATTATAAAAACAAAATCATCGCATTTCATTTTTCTGCCCAAACTTTTGTAGTAAAGCTTATTTGGTAAGTAATGTCAAATGCAAATTAAATAAAATCTATTAATTGATAATATTTCATAATTCATAATATTATGTATGGTATTATAATCTATAATATAATTGATAATATTATTGTTCAAGTATAATAAAAACCCTATGTAATAATGTAATAAAATAAAATAAAATTATAATTAAAATTAAAATATATAACAACAATAATAACAATAACAATAACAATAACAATAACAACAACAACAACAACGATGACGATGATGATAATAATAATACTCCAAACAAAACAATATACAAAATAAAATTAAAATTAAAAAAAAAAAAAACAAGAAGACAAAGGTGGCTCTCCTTTGTAAATGATGTGGGATCATTTTGATCCCTCATTGAAAATGTCTTGAAAGAGGAGCTCTTGAGCTCCTCTATATATGAGGAGCAATGCCCCTCTTACAAACCTATAATTGTTTGCTAATCAATGTGAGCAAATATTGAAAAGTCAAAAGGTTCTTATTTAAGAAGTCTTAACTTCGTCTTTTTATTTTAGTTTTTATATATTATTTATTTATTTATTATAGTGGGGGTTGTGAAAGATGAGCCCAAAATGTATGTGTTGTATTAGTTTTTTTGTAGTTTGGAGCAAATTACTGAATTATTATATACAGTAATTTTTTGGTGTTTTGATTAAAGTTAAAATGACGAATTTATTAAAATATTTGTGAATTTATCAATAATCAATAATAATAATAATAATAATAATAATAATAATAATAATAATAATAATACAATCAAAGCGATATACAAAATAAAATTAAAATAAAAAAAATAAGAATAAGACAAAAGGGAGCCACGGGCTCCCCTTTGTAAATGATGTTGATTCATTTTGATCACATATTGAAAATGTTTGGAAATATGAGCTTTTGAACTCATCTATATAAGAGGAGCAATACAAACATATAATTGCTTGCCTATCAATGTGGACAAGTATTGAGAAGTCCAAAGACTTTTTTTTTTTTTTTTTTTTTTTTTTTTTTTTTTTTTTTTTTTTAGTACTATTGACCCGTCAAATTGTGCTGTGAAATCGTGTCCACCTAGCAAGGTAGACACAGTTCTAAAATTATTTATAATTATGAATATATAGTTCAAAAATTATAAATATATAGTTCTATAATTATGAACATAGTGTTGTGAACATAATTATAAACATATAGTTATGTATATGAATATAGAGATTCAATAATTGTGAATATGAAGTTCAAAAATTATGAATATATAGTTTTATAATTATGAACATATAGTTCAGTAATTATGAACATAGAGTTCTGTAATTGTGAATATAGAGTTTAATAATTATGAATATGAAGTTCAAAGATTATGAATATTTAGCTTTATAATTATTAACATATAGTTCAGTAATTATGAACATAACTATTCGATTCACCCTGTTACATGTAGTATCTGTTCATATAAATTTTCTCAACTTATTGAAGCCCAACGTGTAAAAAGGCTTTTATTTAAGAAACCTTATCTTAATGGCTTCTTATTTTAATTTTTTTTTAAAATTTTTTAATTTATTAGGGGATTTGAGAAAGATTAACCCAAAATGTATATGTGTTGTTTTAGTTTTTAGCAATTTGGAGCAAATTGCTAAGTTATTAAATAATAGTTTTGTTGTTTTGATTAAATATAAAATGTTAAACACGCGAATTTCTTAAAATTTTGGCGAATTTTTTAAATAATCAAATTACAATAACAACCACAACAACAACAACAACAACAACAACAACAACAACAACAACAACAACAACAACAACAACAACAACAACAATAATAATAATAATAATAATAATAATAATAATAATAATAATAATAATAATAATAATAATAATAATCCAAACAAAACTATATACAAAATAAAATTAAAATTAAAAAAGAAAAAAAAAACAAATGGGAGTCACAGACTCCCTTTGTATATAAGAGGAGCAATACTCATCTTACAAACATAATTGATTGCCTATCAATGTGGGCAAGTATTGAGAAGCCAAAAGATTTTTATTTAAGAAAGTCTTAACTTTGTTTTCTTATTTTAGGTTTTATTTATTTATTTATTTATTATTAGTGGGGTTGTGAAATATTAACCCAAAATATATGTGTTGTATTAGTTTTTAGCAGTTTGGAGCAAATTATTGATTTTTGTGTGTTTATTAAAGTTAAAATGTTAAAATGACGAATTTGTTAAAATTTTGGAGAATTTATTAGTAATCAAATTACAACAACAACAACAACAACAACAACAACAACAACAACAACAATAATAATAATAATAATAATAATAATAATAATAATAATCCAAACAAATGGATATACAAAATAAAATTAAAATTTTTAAAAATAAGAAGAAGACAAAAGAGAGCCACAAGCTCCACTTTGTAAATAATGTTGGATCTTTTTTATCCCACATTGAAAATGTTTGGAAAGATGAGCTTTTGAGCTCCTCTATATAGGAGGAGCATTGCTCCTTTTTCAAACATAGTTGTTTGCCAATCATTGTGGGCAAGTATTGAGAAGTGCAACGATTTTTTTTTTTTTTTTTTTTTTTTTTTTTTTTTTTTTTTTTTTGAGTACTATTGACCTAGCAAATTATGCTGTGAAATCGTGTTTATCTTGCAAGGTAGACATGGTTCTAAAATAGTTTATAATTATGAATATATATAGTTCAAAATTATGAACATATAGTTCTATAATTTTGTACATAGTGTTGTGAACATAATTATGAACATATAGTTATGTAATTATGAATATAAAAATTCAATAATTGAAAATATGAAGTTCAAAAATTATTATGAATATATAGCTTTATAATTATGAACATATAGTTAAGTAATTATGAACATAGAGTAATGTAATTGTGAATCTAGAGTCCAATAATTATGAATATGAAGTTCAAAGATTATGAATATATAGCTTTATAATAATGAAAATATAGTTTAGTTATGAACATAGAACTATGTCCAGGTTGTTTTATTCTCAATGCTCTTCTTACAAATATAATTGTTTGTCCATCAATGTGGACAAGTATTGAGAAGTCCAAAGACCAATATTTTATTTTTTTAGTACTATTGACACGTCAAATTATGTTGTGGAATCGTGTCCACCTAGCAAGGTAGACACGGTTTTAAAATTGCTCATAATTATATATATATATATATATATATATATATATATATATATAGTTCAAAAATTATGAATATATAGTTCAAAAATTATGAATATAGTGTTGTGAACATAATTATGAACATATAGTTATGTAATTATGTATATAGAGACTCAATAATTGTGAATATGAAGTTTAAAAATTATGATATATAGCTTTATAATTATGAACATATAGTTTAGTAATTATGAACATAGAGTTTTGTAATTGTGAATATAAAGTTCAATAACTATGAATATGAAGTTCAAAGATTCTGAATATTTAGCTTTATAATTATGAACATATAGTTCAGTAATTATGAACATAGAACTGTGTCCACCTTGCAAAGTGGACACGGTTCCACTCACCGTGTTACATGTAGTATCTGTTTATATAGACTTTCTCAACCTATTGAAACCCAACGTTTCAAAGGCTCTTATTTAAGAAACCTTATTTTAATGACTTCTTTTTTTAGTTTTTAAAAAAAAAAAAAATTATTAGGGGGTTTGGCTAAGATTAACCCAAAATGTATATGTGTTGTTTTTAGCAGTTTGGAGCAAATCTCTAAGTTATTAAATAATAATTTTAATGTTTTGATTAAATATAAAATGCTAAACAAGCGAATTTTTTAAAATTTTGGAGAATTCTCCAAATAATCAAATTATAATAACAACAATAATAATAACAATAACAATAACAACAACAATAATAATAATAATAATAATAATAATAATAACAATAATAATAATAATAATAATAATAATAATAATAATAATAATAATAATAATCTAAACAAAACTATATACAAAATTAAAAAAAAAAAAAAAAAACAAACAAAGAGGAGTCACAGACTCCTTTTGTAAATGATGTGGGATCATTTTGATCATGAAAATGTTCGAAAAGAGATAGCTTATCTATATAAGCGGAGCAAAACTCCTCTTACAAACATAATTACTTGCACATCAATGTGGGCAAGTATTGAGAAGTCAAAATGTTCTTATTTAAGAAGCTATAGCGTTGTCTTCTTATTTTATTAATTTATTATTTATTTATTTATTTATTTACTTACTTATTATTAGTGGGGGTTTGGATAGATTAACCCAACATGTATGTGTTGTTTTAGTTTTTAGCAGTTTGGAGCAAATTGCTAAGTTATTAAATAATATTTTAATTTTTAATTAAATATAAAATATTAAACAGACGAATTCTTAAAATTTTGGTAAATTTGCCAAATAATCAAATTACAACAATAACAATAACAACAACAACAACAACAACAACAACAACAATAATAATAATAATAATAATAATAATAATAATAATCATAATAATAATAATAATAATAATAATAATAATAATAATAATCCAAACAAAACTATATACAAAATAAAATTAAAATTAACAAGAAGAAGAAGAAGAAGAAGAAGAAGAAGAAGACAATGGGGAGCCACAGGCTCCCTTTGTAAATGATGTGGGTTCATTTTCATCCCAAATTAAAAATGTTTGAAAATATGAGCTCTTGATCTCCTCTATATAAGAGGTACAAACATAATTGTTTGTCCATCGATGTGGCGAGTATTGAGAAGTCAAAAGGTTCTTATTTAAGAAACATTAGTTTCGTCTTCTTATTTTAATTTTATTTATTTATTATTTATTATTTATTATTTATTATTTATTATTGGGGGTTAGGAAAGATTAACCCAAAATGTATGTGTTGTTTTAGTTTTTAGCAGTTTGGAGCAAATTACTTAGTTATTAAATAATATTTTTTGTGTTTTTATTAAAGATAAATTGTTACAATGACAAATTTGTCAATAATCAAATAATAATAATAATAATAATAATAATATTAATAATAATGTTTTTGTTGGCAGTTGGCATCTGCGTATCTCACTACGCGAGATGCTTTGATCTCCAGAAGAGTAGCCTGTTCACTAGATTGTCACATGTGCAGATCGGCTGCTGAATCTGCGATCCATCTTTTTGTCAATTGCACCGAGGCGAGACGTGTATGGAATTTATTAGGTGTGCCACATCTAAATGATTTTGCAGGTAACACATTTCTGACTGGTTTTTTTGGTGTGTTAGTAAGTTGGATGTTGATTCCTTACCAAGGTTTGTGATGGTTTGCTGGGGAATGTGGTCAACCAGGAATGATAATGTCTGGAAGGGGGTTGCGTATAACTTGGCCATGATGGTGCAGTGGGCTATAGATTTTTTAGAAGGGTGGCGTTGTGCGAATGAGGTTGCAGTATTTTTTGAAAATACTAAACGATGATAAATAAAATCTTCAAAATTATAGGACCGCATCCGTACATCTATCTAGACATTAGCTATTAATTTGAGCAATTATTTGCACGAATTCAAGCAATGATAACATCAAAATATATAAACGATTCAAATCATATCTTCAAGTCCACTATATAATATTTGATGTTCTAATATAAATAATTATATATCGATTCATATATTCTTAATATATTACAACAAATTTATTCCGTGCATCGCACGGGTGCAAATACTAGTAATAATAATAATGATATCTGCGACACATTCTTTAGAGGGTGCCGCGGATTCCCTTATTTTATATTTTAATAATATAATATCTGCGACACCTTCTTTAGTGGGTGCCCTGGATACCCTTATTATTATTTTAATAATATAATATCCGCGGCATCCCTTTTCAGTTGGTGTCGCGAATTCCCCTTATTATTATTATTATTATTTTAATAATATAATTTTCACGGCACCTGTTCCTAGTTGGTGACGTGGAAAGTTCTACCATTTTCTTTCTACAACACCTTCACTGTGAAGGTGTCGTGTAAAGTGGTACTTCTATTCTCAATTTTGTAGTAGTGACCTCAATGTCACATGTTCGTTTTGATGATCAACTTAATCCTAATTTAGTTGAAGCTTACGATGGGATTAATACAAATTTTAATGATGATGAATTTGGATTAATACCATTTGGTTTGCATTGTACTCCATATAGGTAATGCCTCCAAATTTTTAGAGCGAATACTATGGCGGCTAACTCTAGGTCGTGCGTGGGGTAGTTTTCTTCGTGGGCTTTGAGTTGCCTGGATGCGTACGCTATTACCTTGCCCTTTTGCATTAGTACGCACCACAGTCCCTTTTTGGAGGCGTCGTTGAAAACTTCGAATCCTTCCACTCCGGAGGGAAGGGCTAGTACGGGGGCTGTGGTCAGTCTTTCCTTCAATTCTTGAAAGGCGGAAGTGCAATTGTCGTCCCACCGGAAGGGGGTTTCCTTCTTCATGAGTCTAGTTAGGGGTTGGGCTATCTTAATAAAATCGGGTACAAATCTCCGATAATAGCCGGCCAGCCCCAGGAAGCTCCTGACCTCAGAAATTGCCTTCGGTGTGGGCCATTCCTTGACTGCGTGGATCTTGGTCGGATCCACCATGATCCCCTCTTTGGTTATCACGTGTCCCAGGAATGCCATGCTGTCCTTCTAGAATTCGCATTTGGAGAATTTGGCGTATAGCTGGTTTTGCCTCAGAGTTTGCAAGATTGTGCGGATGTGCTTTTCATGTTCCTCTTTGTCTTGTGAGTAGACCAGGATGTCGTCAATGAACACAATGACGAAGTCATCTAGGTGGGGCCGAAATACTCGGTTCATGAGGTCCATGAATACTGCGGGTGCATTGGTTAGCCCGAAGGGAATTACCGTGAACTCGTAGTGGCCGTAACGGGTTCGAAAGACTGTTTTCGGGATATCTCGGTCGGCCACTTTTATCTGGTGGTATCCAGATCTTAAATCGATTTTTGAGAACACCCCCGCCCCTTAAGTTGGTCGAACAAGTCATCTATTTGGGGAAGGGGATACTTGTTCTTTATAGTAACTTGATTTAGTTCCCTGTAGTCGATGCATAGGCGCATGCTTCCATCCTTCTTTTTGACGAACAGTACCGGTGCACCCCATGGCGAGGTACTGGGGCGTATTTACCCTTTGTCTAGTAAATCCTGTAGTTGTGTTTTTAGTTCCTTCATTTCTTTTGGTGCCAACCTATAGGGTGGTTTTGAGATTGGGGCAGCGTTGGGCACCAAGTCTACGGTAAATTCCACTTCCCTGGTTGGAGGTGCCCCGGGGATTTCATCTGGAAAGACATCTCTGAACTCGTTTACCACCGGGGTGGTCCGAGGTTCGGTTGCCTCGGCGCTGAGATCCTCGATCGAGCATAGGAAGGGTTCGTGCCCTTTCGTCAGGTACTTCCTCATTTTCATCGTGTTTACTAGTTTGATTTCTGGGTTCTTGTGGGATCCGTGGTAGAATACCCATTTGCTGTTTGGACCCCTCAAGACCACTCTTTGTTCGCCGCATAGAATCTGTGCTCGGAATTTCCCTAGCCAGTCCATACCCAAGATCACTTGTATTCCGTCCAGTCTGAATTGTATTAGATTGCTAGGGAACTCTACTCCTTCGATGGTGATCATTATATTTTTGTACATGCGATCACATTTTATTACTTCGCCTGATGCTACCTTGACTTGTAGTTGTACTTTTGTGTTGGTGTTTAAGCCAAGTTGTGTGGCGAATTCGGTCTCTATGAAAGAATTGGTGGCCCCTGAATCGAATAGTATGGTGGCAGGGGCGGTGTGTACGAGGAAGGTCCCGGAGACTATGTTGCTATCCCCGATTCGGGCTTTGCTTATGGTAAGAATTCTTCCTTGGGTGATTCCCGTTTCCTTTGTGGGAACCGGTGCTATGGCTTTTTGGGGCGAGATGGCCCTGGCAGTCTTTGATTTTCGCAGGGGGGTTGTGTGACTTTCCCCGATTTTCCTCTTGTGTCCCTGGTGTGTCTCTAGTGGGCTGTATGGCATTTGTTGAAGTTGGGCTGCCTTGGCATAGGCTTTCTCGAGAGTCCTTGGTTTGTGTAGGGTTAGGGCCTTCCGGCCTTCGAAGTGGAGGCCTGTCATGAATTTCTATATCTTGGTTGATTCTGTAGGTACTAGCTCGGGTGTGAGACGAGCTAGTTTGAGAAACTGTTGGTAATATTCCGTGATTGGGTTTGCTCCTTGCTTTAGGTGGAGGAATTCTTCGTATATGGCTGCCCTTATGTGACTGGTGTAGAACCGTTCTCGTAGTCGTGCTTTCAGGGATTCCCAGTTGAACTCTGGTTCTTGTTTATAATTAGGTCCCTCGTGGACCCACCAAAGGTCGAATTCATGTTTGAAATAGAGGGAGGCTACTTCTATCCGGCGGTCCTCCGGGCATTTTACTGCTTCGAAGATTTTGTCAAAGGTTCGGATCCATTCTTCGAGAATTGTGGGGTCTTCTCCCCCTGAGAAGATGGGCGGCTGATGTTTTGAGATTTGGTGGTTGACTTCTGAGTTCTCACTTGGTAGTGGTGGTGGTGGCTGGCTACTGTTTTGGAGGATAGTGTTGTTTAGTGTTTGAGCAACTTGAGCCAGTCGCTGCAGGTTTTGAATCAAGGATTCGTGCGCGGAGGGTTCCGGTGTCTTTGACTGTCTCCTCGTTGGTGCCATCCTGACGGTTTACAGGGCCGATATTATTTTTAAGTTGCATCCTTACCTTGATGCTATAAGTGTAGGGGGGTTCTTTAAATTAAGTGCAGAATAGAGTGAGGGGAAGGCTATGTAATGATAGGTGGGCTCACAATCTCACCGCGCGTCCTAAGTTTCCTGAATCCTATGTTCCTAAATACCTAGAGTTCAAGCTTAATGTCCTAAAGTCTTATCTTAAGAGTCTTATCCTAGGGTCAAACTTAGGCTTGATACCAACTGTAACACCCATAAAATTTAAAACTTGAATACTTATGAAATAAAGGTAATACTATCATTTAAATCCCAAAACAGAGCATACTAAACATAAGAGTTTGGGGTGTTATGCCACATCTGAGCTGGAGAACTCAGGTGCACATGCTAGACTATCTAAACATCCTCAAAACAATGTCAATACATCATCATGGCACGCAGGCCGAAAGGGAAACTAGCTAACTAAGCCTCGGTCCTCTAGCGCGCTCCGGAGCTACTCATCTATGCCTGAAAGCCAAATATATCTATTCAGCGAATAATGCTGGTAACCCACTCCAACGCGTTAAAATACAATATAGGTATATATGTAACTCCCCGTGTTACGGCCCCTAAACCAATTAATTATTTAATCATTTACCCAAAAGAAAGAATTAAATTTCATTAATTAATTAGGAATGGTCCACCATAAGCCCATAGACCCTTATCCCTAACCAATCCCTTAGTCCTATAGGAAATAGAATTAGCAAACCCATGCCATTCAAATCCTAATTAGGACTCTTAGATATATAAATAGGGACATAGGAGGCACCTAGAACTCACACCACAATAAACTCTCACCACACAAGAATTCCCAAGAATTCTCATAAGAGAAATCAAGAAAGAAGAAATCTTAAAGAAAGACCCTTCATAGCCAAGGAAATTAATTAAGGCTAAGGGTAACCCATGTCTCAACAAAACCTATTTTCCTTGCTATAATCTCCTTTTTGACTCCATCTATATGCTTGTTTCTTGATGAATTCCTTTATGATAATCGTGATATAATCTTATTTGATTGATGTGATGATTTTATGTGTGATCTTGATGATCTTGATATTAAAAAGAGGTTCTTGATATTTATGTGATGATTCTTGATAAATCTTGATGTTCCTTGATGTTAAAGATAAAATATGATCTTTATAATTGAGATGGGAATTAGAGCCCTAGGTTGGATTGGAAATTTGTATTGTGATGTTCTTGATTTATATTTGGGTGGGAATTCGCATGTTCGGGTGTTGTTATGTTTAGAAGTCATGTTAGGATGTGTTCAATACGATTCTTGCTTTTGATCCGTTATTTGCCTATGTGGTGTCGTTATTTGCGTTTAAAAGTGTCTAAGCATGGTTTCGGGTTCCACAAAGGATCCCGGGACGCGATATTTGATGAAAGAGTCAGTGGGGGGTAGGGGACCCGCCACCTACCCGCTGCCCGAGAATCACCGCCAGGCAGCGGGCAGCCGGCGGGCAGATGTCTGCCCGCCGGCCACCCGCTGCCCGGAAGACCATCGCCGGCGGGTGACCCCCACCCACCGGCTACCCGCTGGTCTCTTACCCACCCCGGATCCTCGGCTTCCCCGTTTGATGTTCCCATTCCCCGTGGTGTCCCAACGGACCCCGTTTGTCGTACTTGAGTCTAGTTTGATGTTTCGGGTGCCATTCGTTGGATAAAAGAGTCGTAGGAATTGCATGCTAGTGAATCGGTAACCCGTTGGCCTATGAGAAGAATGCATGAACCCCTTAGGACTACTCTTAGTATGTGAATGATCACACGTAAGTTTAGTTATACATCTCCCCCATCCCAATGTGCTACTATGTGTTATGTGATGCATGATTCCCCAATTTGGTTGCGATCAAATTGGTTGTTCCTGAGCTGCAGTTCAGAAGTTGGCTGCGGTTGTTGTTGGTCCCGATAGGGTGGTAAAAGTCTAGAGGGGGGGGGGGGGGTGAATAGACTTTTAAACTTTTTCATAATAAATAATTCTTTGGTAATTTCAACTCTAAGGAACAAGTAAATAGAGAAGTAATCAGATTGAAATGCACAGCGGAATAAATAAGTGAAAAGAGTTATGCCCAATTAATAATTTGAATCACATGCACGTGTAGGATATGCTCAGATGAGGTGTAAAGATGACATGAATATCTTGAATATTTAAAGGAGATGGTCCACTCAATATTTAACAATAATATTCAAGACTATAAATAAGATTTCGTGTCACGTCGATCGTATGATACAAGTCACATGCAACACGTCAAATTAAACTTGCTTAGAATAATTCAAGAGTTAAGCTCGGAAATTTTGAGTTACATGCATACGTGAAAACATGCTAAACCCGAAAGATTAAGATTAACAGTGAATAGTAAACGGGTTAGTCGGATAAGATAGATAGATAGAGCGAATTTTGTAAGTGCGATATGTAAATGAGAGAGGCAATTTATAGTGGTTCGGAAGTGGTGTAATCTTCCTAGTCCACTTTACTCCATTCACGTCTAGGAGTAATTCACTATTTTCCACACACAGTTATAATAGTGAATAAGCGCTACACAAGCACTTCTTTGGTGGTGCCGCAGGACCAATCGCATGCCCATACATGAAGGTCAGCGCATATAGCGCTAACAAGGCCCCGAAGCACCCTACCTCGTACCGCAGCACGAAGGGGTTGATCGCAACCAACCAATGAACCGCAGCTCATCATAACGTTTGATCGCAACCAAACGGTGGACCGCAGCCCGAGTAGTGTGTATTTCTAATCGCAACCAGATTATGAACCGCAGCTCATTTATAACGTTTGATCGCAATCAAACGGTGGGCCGCAGCTCTATATATATTTATATACCTGACCGATCGCAACCGGCCTGGTTAACAGCCGATGGTTCTCAACCCATCCAACTGCCCCTATAGCCAATTGATTGCAACCAATTGGGGTATCATGCACATATAACACATAGCAAGCACATGCAACCCACATTAGCACATAAGGAGGGGGAAAACGTATAAATAAAACTTATGCATGGTCAACCACATACTAGGAATATTCCTAAGGGGTTCATACATCTTTCACCTAGGCCAACGGATTACCAATTCAACTAGCATGCAATACACAAGACTCTTTTATCTTACGAACGGTACCCGAAACATCAAACTAGAGTCAGGCACAACAAACGGGATCCGGTGGGACACCGCGGGGCACGGGGGAAAACCACCAATCCACACTAGGAAAACCAGCGGGTGGAGGACCACCCGCCGGCTGCCCGCCGGCGGCGCCACAATGGGCAGCGGGTGCCCAGCGGGCAGTCGCTTGCCCGCCGGCTGCCTGCTGCCGGCGGCCCTACTTGGGGCAGCGGGTAGGTGGCGGGTTCCCCTACCCCCACTGACTCTTTTGTAATAATTTGGTCCCGGGATCTCTCGTGAAACCCGAAACCATGTCCAGACACATTTAAACACAAACGACAACACCACGTAATCAAGCAATGGATTAAAACCAAGAATCACGTTAAATACATCCTAACATGACTTCTAAACATAAAAAAGACTCAATACCAGAACATGCAAAATCCCACACAAATATACCAATAATATCACAATACGAAATCCAGGATTTAACCTAGGGCTCTAATCATATTTAAATCATAAGATCATAACTTTATCTTTAAAAAAAATCAAGAACATCAGATTTACCAAGATCAACACACAATTATCATCCTCTCATAATCATCAAGATTATCAAGATTAACACATAAGATCATCTCATAAACATCAAGATCATATCATAATCATCATAAAAGCTTTATCAAGACACAAGCATAGAATCGCATATTAAAGGAGCCAAAGTAGAAGATTATAGCAAGGAAAATAGGTTTTGTTGAGACATGAGTTACCTCTTAGCCTTGATTAGAATCCTTGACTACTAAGGTTCTTTCTCTAAGATCTCCTCTTCTTGATTTCTCCTACGTTTGGTGATAAGGGAATCCTTGGGAATTCTTGTGTGGTGGAATCTATTGTGGTGTGAATTCTAGGTGCTTCCTATGTCCTTATATATGTCTAGGAGTCCTAATTAGGGTCTGAATGGTAGGGATTTACTAATTCTATTTCTTATAGGACTAACAGCCCGTTTGGTTCACGGAATAAATTTAGAGGGAATAGGAATGATATTACATAGGGAATGGAATAGGTAAGGAATAGAATAGAAATTGTATTCTGTTGTTTGGTTCGCTGAAGGAATAGTCATTGGGAACTGTATTCCAATGTTTGGCTGGTTAAGGAACAGGAATAGAATATATGTTTAAAAGACATAAATGCCCTTGTACAAAAAACATTATTATTATTATTATTATTATTATTATTATTGTTGTTGTTGTTGTTGTTGTTGTTATTATTGTTATTATTGTTATTATTGTTATTATTGTTATTATTATTATTATTATTATTATTGTTATTATTATTGTTATTATTGTTATTATTGTTATTATTGTTATTATTGTTATTATTGTTATTGTTATTGTTATTGTTATTGTTATTGTTATTGTTATTGTTATTGTTATTGTTATTATTATTATTATTATTATTATTATTATTATTATTACTAGGCATCAATAAATCACCATTCCATAATCAACTATCAAGTCAACTTCCTGGTAATCAACATATCACCATTATTCCCTCTCAATAATATTAAAATAATGATTTGTAAATTATGAAACAAAATAGTCATATAAATAACAAAAATTTTTAAAGAACATTTAACAATATTCAGGAAAAGCATAACATATGTTATTTTTAACAAAATACTCAAAACAATCCAATGAAAGTTACAATGTTCATAAAATATAACTATGAATTCATAGCAATGAATATTCTTATCTACTATAGTATTCGATCATGATCAAGACTGAGCAAAAAAGCTACTTTTTTATTTTTATTATTATTACTATTACTATTACTATTACCCAACACAAATCCACACCCAAACTAATTTCTACGTAAATCCATACCCACCGACGCAGTGCCAAGTGCGAATCCAATTACATTGATGATGAGGACGAGTACAGTTCCTCCACACTTCCGTAGCTCAGTTACTGTTGTCAAGGAGTCTGAGATTTCCGGCAGTCGATGATTCAGATCATGGCGGCGATGGATATGTAGTCGGAGGAGGATCTGGAAGTACTCTGCCTCCGACGATTCAAATGGTCGCGATGAGGCGTCGACTCCAGCTCTGCCCTCCGATCGTTGATCCACCGGCGAGAGGGCGCGATTGTGATTGGAGGACCATCAACGCCTAAGGGGCGGTACACGGCGGAATAATCTGAGTTTGGGGATGTTTCTGGCGGTGCCGAAGGGGCGATACACGGCGGAGACGTAGCCGGGTTCGGAGGAGTTCCTGGAGGTGTGGGGCGCGTCGATGCCGGAGGTTTTCAGGCCGTTTGGGCTACATTTTCTGCTGCTGGAGATGTTTCTAGGCCGGTGGTCTCATTTTCTGCTGCTGGAGTTGTTTCTAGGCCGGTGGTCTCATTTTCTGCTGCTGGAGATGTTTCTAGGCCGGTGGTCTCATCGGGACTGCCTGAGTTGTTGCGGATTCAACAACTTCGATCTAGAGATATGTATCTTGAACCATGGAGTCATGTATTTTGAGAAAGAATCCTATCCAATAGGAAATAAAATTAACATCTATCCAAAGAGATGCAAAATAGAGGGGAAGGGAGGAAGAGTAAAATAGGAAATAAAATTAACATCTATTCCTGAGGAATCAGGAATATGTTAATACCGGGGGGGGGGGGGGGGGGGGGTGCGCTAGTAATAGCTATTCCCCTTGTAAGGGGAATAGGTCCTTCCCAGGAACATTGTTCCTGGGAATAAAATTTTTTACCAAACAAAGGAATAGGCCTATTACTGGGAATGTTATGTCATTGCAGGCCTATTCCGTGAACCAAACGTACCATAAGGGTTTGGTTTAGGGATAAGGGTCCATGGTCTATGGTGGACCCTTCCTAATTAATTAAGGGGATTTAATTCTCTTTTAAGGGTAAGTAATTAAATAATTAGTTTGGGTTAGAGGCCGTAACACGGGGTGTCACAGCGGGCACCTAGGAAGCGCCTAGTACCTAGGCAGAATCTAGGCCGTTGTAGGCGGGCGCCAAAAAAATAGTGGGAGACTTGCAGTTTGACAATTTTAATGAGGTTGTTTTCAACATTCAATCAAATAACACATCCAAATAAATGAAATAATGATAATTCATAAGTCATAACATCAAAATATTATTAAAAAATATAAATACTCAAATATGAAATACTTACATACTTCAATCACCAAAGATTCAAAGTATCAAACTATTCTACGGACGGTTGGACCAGACGACATCGGACAAAATCGACGGACTAGGCCGATTTTGCCGCCTAGCCGGCTGCGCGGCCGATTTGTGGGCGCCTAATAGTGAAATCGGAATGGCCTAGGAGCGCCTAGCGCCTAGGCCAATTTTTACAATAGTGGTTGAGACACACTAGCTCAAGAAGAAGCTAGAAATTCACATGAAAATCAAGAAGGCCGACACTGTTTGGAGGAAAATGTCCCAAATGAAAGACTACAAAGGTTGAAGAATGTTTTTCTTAGTTTGGTGGTCAGATTAGAAGAATTGGTTCAAGGTATCTATGTTCATGTTGACAATGCTGTCAATAATCATTCCGAGAATATTGAAGGCGCATTTGTTCCGAATCAAAGGAGCCAACATCACTTGATTGATACACTCCAAACCATGGAAAGACAATTTATAATTTGGAGGTCTTAATTAGAATATCAAAGGGCTTTTAAATGAGTTTTTCTTGCAGATTTCTCAAGCCATTGCACATGATAGACGAGCCAGTGAGACATTCACCGTAAGCCAAAATCATAATGTTCTTAAGGTGGTCCATCAACATGAAAACTAGATTCGAGATGTCCACAAAGATGTTGACTGAATTAACACCAAGGTGGGATGCCTTAGATGTTCTTATCAGAATATTGATCCATCTGTTGCTTCCCTTAGAGAATTCGTCAAAGATTTAGTTGATTACGCAAAAGGGGGAAGAGAGGCTCAGTCATTTGGAGAATATGATGGAGATTGTAGTAACCACTATAAAAGGTGGTGGTCACGACAGTCTTGGCGGAGGAAAAAGCAGTGCACCACGAAAAGGAGGAATGGAATATTGGTTTGGAGGTGATGTAGGCAGTCCGGGAGGATCAAGTAGTGGTAATACCACTAATAGATCTTTTCATGATATTATTTACGTAGGGGGAAACTAAGAACAAATCAATTGGTTCAAGAAAGCAGCTCCATACTTGGAACCTTCACGGGAAAGAAGGGTACAACCACCTAGAGTTGTGACTCTAAATGAAGTTCCAAAATGCGTGAAGAAAAGCACCCCAAGTGATCAGAACAAATGGGTGTTTGATGAAAATTTTAGACGCATGAAGGATTATGCAGGATCAAATATGATGGTGATTCTTCAAGATTACATTGAGACCAATGGAGCAGATTTACAAGAAGGAAGAAGTATCAAAGAATGCATCATATGGTTCGAGGAAAGTATGCTGCCCGGCGAAAATTAAACATCATAGAGGCCTACAACTACTACGTAATTGGGCAGGTATGCGATGAATACAATATTACAAGTAATTTTGTTGATATCAAAAATCACATCAATCGCATACTAGAAGAAAAGAGGAACAGGAGGATAATCTAAAAATGTGTAATATGTGACACACATTATTTTTGGCATATCTTGCAAACTTTGGCATGGCTTATTTTTGTTATGGCTTGATTAGCATTTTTTCTAAATCAATATTATGATGCTTATATCTTATTTGATAACTGTTTTAGTTATTTTATGCTTGAAAGTATTTTAGCATTAGCTTGTATAAATCGCACAATTGGAACAATCACAAAAGAAATCTTCTTATTAAAAATCCAATAATGCGAATAGGAACCTTATGCTAAAAACACCTTTCCTAGATTCAAATTAAAATGTTAAACTCAGGCTACGTCTAAAAATTAATAAAATCTTTTTGAAAAATCAATTGTTCAAAGACTAAGCCAATTGACTGAGTATAGGTTTTGGCGTCATCAAAAATGGGGAAAATTGATAGAAATATTTTTGTAATAAAGTTTTGATGAGCAAAATGCATTTTTAGACCTCTAGAAATTTTATTTGTTTAGAAGCATCATAGTGCTAAAAGTCAAGCCAAAAAACAAGTTAGGAAAGAGATTTATTATGGCTATGTTTGACAAACCTATCTGGAAAGGTAGCTGAAAGCTTAAAAGGAGCTGAAAGCTAAAAATCTATAAGCTAGGAGCTGAAAACTGAATAGTTGTTAAGTTAGATGTTATGCTTGAAAGTGTTTGGTAAAATTGGCTTTTTGATAAGCTGATAAATGTAATTAAAAAGACAAAAAAGGACATTTTCATAAAATTTAAATTACTTTGTTTACCTATTAAACTTTAAAATTTTGTCTTTTAAAAAAATTAACATTTTAAAATAAAATTATTAGCATAATCATGATCTAGCATCCCATAATGAAGTAACAATATTGTTGCGAATCTCCTTCATCTAATAATAATAATAATTGCGGTGAAAGTTGCGGATAAAGAAGAAGAGGAAAGGATTTTAATTGGGAAGGGTAAATGATGTCATTTCTTTAAAATAATGAGAACAAAGATGGAAAAAGAGTTAGGAAGCTAATAGCTTATTTTGAAACGCTACCTTAGGTAGCGTTCCAAAATAAGCTCATATTTTAAGCTAGGAGCTCATTTTAGGACATTACCAAACAGAGCTTATAGCTTATTACTAGCTTAAGATAAGCTGTAAGTTCCTAAATAAGCTCTGCCAAACAGAGCCAAAGCAGCGTTCCAAAATAAACTCTTATTTTAAGTTCGGGACTTATTTTGGGAACATTACCAAACAGAGCTTATAGCTTATTAGTAGCTTAAAATAAGTTATAAGTTCCTAAATAAACTCTGCCAAATAGAGCCTATATGTTCGTGAACCATGGACGAACAAAATTAATTTGAAATATTAGTTTTGATTCAACAAGCATTCTTTTGGAGGATCAGTTGATAATCATTGTTTTCACAATAGTTAATTGAATTAGCTAATATAATAGTGAAATGGCAGAAAACATTAGAATTTTTGGTGTACGTACTCAGGATCGAATCCCCTTTGGCAATATGTGGCTGATTCACAACAAGCAAGAACTCATTTGCTCTATATCTTGGTCAAGTCAAACAAGCAAGAAGCAAAGATATGACTTATTTGATATAAGCAAGACATGGAAAAATTGATACAAGCAAGATGGCTTCAGTTGAATAAGGAAAATGCTATCAATTATAAGAAAGATGATGTGGCTTAATTGAGACAAGCAAGACTGTGACTAAATTCCTACAAGCAAAATGAAGACTAAGCAAGATGATAAATGCTGGAATAATTCGAATGAAGCAACAAGTGTTATAATTTATTTTAACACTTAGACTCATCTAGATATGTCACAAAAGTCCAAAAGCCTGAAAATATGATCAGGAAGATTACACCACTTCCAAAGCACTCTAAATTATCTCTCTCATTTACTTACTGCACATACATATTTTATTTTGCATGCTCATTAATTGACTAACCCAATTACTATTCATTGTTCAATCTTATCTATCTGGGTTTAATACTTCTCACGTATGCATGCAAATAAAACTTTCCATAAATCATTCCTAATTTATTCTAAGCAACTTTAATTTAACGTGTTGCATGTGCTAAATACTTCACGCATCACTTCGATCATATTGAGCATAACACTTTATTGTACGAATTATTCCGTTGTGCACTCTAAGTTGATTATTTATTATTACTTGCAGTTGAAATTATGAAGTGTTATAAAATTGAAAATGTTTATAAAGTCTATTCACTCCCCCCCCCCCCCCCCCCCCCCCCTCTAGACTTTATACCACCCTACCGGGACAATATATATATAGGGTTAGGTTCAAGTGAGAACACTACTTCTCATGAGAACTTTGGACTAATCTTTACTTTTGATTAAATGAGATCTACGGCTAGATTATTTTTGCGGTTAGAGAAATTAAGCATGATTAATGCGGTGATGTGGCAATTGAATTAAGGAGGGGCTTTAAGGTAATTTAGTGTGCATTGTCATATGATCTGAGATTATATTATTCCTAAATATATTGTAACGTATAATTGTAACCTACGCATTTTCCTATAATAATATAATTTAGAAAATGAGATTATATTTGCCAAATATGCATATAGGTGCACGTGCACCAGTATAAAACATACAAATGCACAAATGTGCACTTAGAAAAATAGAGAAAGACTTACATTAGTAGCGGATGTAGAAGTTCACATAGGGATATCTAACATGCACACACAAATCTATAAATGACTACACAGAAAGAATGCACATATGGGCGACAAAAAATTGCACAAATACGCAACAAAAGAATGCACACATGGACGGCAAAACAATGCACACGAGCATTTTGTGGAGCACAAAATGTGTTGTCTATAAATGCACAGTAACACACACAGAGATCTGAAAAATGACTATGCATAAAGAAAACAATGATCAAGAATCCTGCCAAAATTACTCCTCCTACAATCATGCATAAAATCCAAAAATAATAATAATATGATTCCACTTAAAGACACAATTACTAAACACTCCCTACCTAAATATATTACAATTAAAAAATTAAATAAAAGAAAAAATCCAAACCACCCATCAAGAACTCATCACCTAAGATTAGTCAACAATTCTCATGGGAAAAAGTTATCTCATTTGCTCCTTAACCTATAACATGTTTTGCATTTGATTTTTATTTTGTTGAATATTTTATGTATTGCATTTTGACAATAGTTTTTTAATAAATATTACATTTTTATTTTATATATGATGATAAAAAAGCCCAAATTCAAGTATTATACAGATCAGAGTACAATCTTTATTTGTTTTTTGAGATCAGCTCTAAAGATATGAATGATCAAATATTGCCAGATTGTTGAGACTTACTACTTGCCTTGATAATCTATTACAATATGCTTCAATATTATTATATTTGTAATTGTTACCATTATTCTCATCCAATGTAACACTGAAAATAATGTTGCATAATGGGAACAAAGTGCATATTATCTAGTAATTTGTAGCCTTAATTTTTTTTTAGAAGCAAACAATGCTAGAATATATTAATGCAAAAGAGCTGTAATAAAGTCAGGAGGGACAGATTCCCAGTGTAAAGAAGTTGCCTGTGAGGAGGCAGCCGAAGCTAAAGCATGAGCTATCGAATTAAATTGTCTAGAGACTAATAGCAAATGACAAGAAGTAAACGCAGACATAAGAAGTAAACAGTCATCAATGTCTATGCCAACATGTGATCTTGGGATGGCTACGGATGAAGTAATATAGTGATGAAGGGCCGAGCAATCTGTATGAAAATCAACCATCAAGACTCCACGATTTTTAATCCAAGAAAGGGCCTCCTTACAAGTTAGAGATTCCACCGCCAAAGCACTAGTGCAAAACAGGAGTGTGCCATTTGCCGCAACAAAAAATTCTCCTTCCGACGAGAGCAGCACCGCTCCTAAAGTCGCTGTTGAGGTCGCCGTTGCGAAACCAGCGTCAAAGTAGCATCGCACTGCCCCGGAAGACGGCTACTGCTGAGGTGGGTGTATCGCATGTTGCTGTTGCTAGCCGGCCGAGGTAGCTGCTGATGAAGAGGCAACAGCTTCCCAGACAGTAAGCAACGAGACAGCAGCCCTCCAAATATGCATGGGGCGACGCATGCAAAAGTTCCAAATGGCGTTGTTCCTTGCTTCCCATATATGATATAGTGCTGCAATTAATTTGACAATGGCAGTAAGAGTTAACACATATATTGCATTTTGGAACCACTCAGGAAAAGAACTTCCATTCACACAATCAATAGGAAGTTGGGACGCATGCCAAACATGTTGTGCAAATTCACACTCCACAAGTGCATGCATTGTATCCTCATAAAAAGAAACACACATTGGGAATGATGGGCTCACTTCTACCCTCCTTAAAAGGAGGCTAGTAGTAGTAGTAGGGAGAACACCACTAATAGCACTCCAAATAAAGGTCTTCCATTTAGGGGGGACTTTCATCTTCCATACTGCATTTCAATTAGTAAAGCCATTCTCACTTGGGGGAGCTTTACCTACGATGGCTCTATAACCACTTTTCACTGTATAACACCCACTCTGCTCTTTATGCCAGTACCAAGAATCCTCATAAGATGGGCAGACAGGCACCCGGATGATACGGTTCACATCACTAGGCAATAATAAATCCTGAAGAATAGCTAAATCCAAGGTATGGGTTTCTGGATCAATTAACCCCGAAACCTTAGCTCCCTCCGAATATTAAGGCATATCAATATGGATCATAGAGTCAGGACCATCTAACAACCATGGGTGCCCCCAAATTAAAGTTGATACTCATCCTCCTTCATATACCCGTACAAACCAAATCATGGGCAGCCATAATACTCCTCCAACAGTAGCTTGGGTTATTACCCACAATAGCATCAACAAAAGAAGATTTAGGGAAATATCTTGCCTTGTAGACCGGGGCAACCAGAGAATGAGGCTTAGTAAGAAAACGTCAGGCCTGCTTGCCTAACATTACCAGAATGAAAGCACGTAACTCCTTGAACCCCAAGCCCCTACCGCTTTAGGCTTACATAGCCGGTCCCAAGCCATCCAATGAATACCACCACCATTTGCACCTCCTTTTCCCCACCAATAACGATTCATGGTTCTTTCAATAGCACCACATAAAGACTCAGAGAGAAAAAAAAAATACTCATTGAAAAAGTAGGCATTGATTGGGCCACACTTTTCAGGAGTATTTCTTTACCAGCCTAAGACAAATAACTTCTTGTTCCATGAACCAATTCTCTACTTAATTTTTTCCTCAATATAATTAAAAACCATCTTTTTATTCCTTCCCACGAATGAAGGTAGGCCCAAATACTTACCAAAATTAGGTGCTTGGATAACCCCTAAAATCGCCGCCACCGCCCCTGAGTCCTTTGCTCCAGTATTCTTGCTGAAACAAATATTAGATTTATGATAACTGACTGACTGACCAGACAACCGTTCATAATCCTGTAAACACTTCTTAACAACACCTGATTCCTGGGAATTTGCTTTGAAAAAACAACAGGTTATCATCAGCAAAGAAAAGATGAGAGATAGCCGGGGCCTCTCTAGCCACCCTACAACCGTGAATCAAACCATGCTCATGTGCTTGTTGCAACAATAGAGACAGACCTTCCGCGCAAATAATAAAAAGATACGGAGAAAGCGGATCACCCTGTCTCAGACCTCTGGTGGGAGTTACCTTACCACCCATGGATCCATTAACAATGATGTTATAGGACACAGTCGTAACGCAAAGCATAATCAGGACAACCCACCTTACATTAAAGCCCAGTGCCAAAAGCATGTTACGAAGAAAGGACCATTCCATCTTATCAGAGGCCCTAGCCATATCCAATTTCAGCGCCCCCCAACCCACCTTGCCACACTGCTTTCTGTTCAAGAAGTAGCCCACTTCAGCCACTATAAGAATATTGTCAGTAATAAGTCTGTCCGAAATGAAGGCGATCTAAGACTCAGAGATCACATCTTCCAAAAGGGGCTTCATTCTATTAGCAATCATTTTGGCCATGATCTTATAAACAACATTACACAAAGCAATAGACCTAAGATCATACACAAACTCAGGCTTATTCTTTTTGGGGATCAGTACAACATTAGTTTCATTGAGGCCATCAGGAAAGGACCCAGAGTGCAGACAATTAAACACAAAAGCAGATACATCCCCCCTACCACATCTCAGAAATGCTGAAAGAAATCGGGGTTCATCCCATCGGGGCCCGGGGCCTTGTCAGGAAACATTGAAAACAAAGTAGCCTTAACCTCCTCAGGCACAAAAGGTCGGAAAAGGTCCTCATTCTGACTTGCGGTTACACATGGTGAAATAGAGGTAATAAATAGATCAGCAGCCGCTGGCTGGCTACTCAATTTAAAAATAGTTTAGAAATACTCCAAGATAATAGCATTCATAGAAACTCCCTCCACCCAGCCTCCCCCATCATTCTTAATTTTAGATAAAGAATTCTTACATTTACGGTTAGAGGCATACTTATGAAAGAATTTCGTGTTGGCATCTGCTCCGCGTAGCCAATGTTGCTTGGCCCTCTACCTCCAATAAACATCTTCCTGAGCCTCCAGTTATCTTAACTCAGTATCCAAGGCCTGGAACTCGGCAAGGGAATTCAAATCCCTCTGACCACACAGTGATAACAATTTGGAACGGAGTAACTTGATTTGTTTGCTAAACATATGAAACCAATCCCCTCCCCAACATTTCAAACGGGAGCCACACAATTTTAGATTACCCAACAAGTCACCATTTTTCCCATCTCCCCAAGCTTCCTCCACCATTCTCCTACACCCATTATCCAGCAGCCAGGCCATCTCAAAACAGAAGCCACGAGTCTGGTTTCGTGCACTATCCTTAGCATGAATATCCAGAAAAAGGGTCGAATGGTTCGATGTGCGGGTCAGCAAATTATAGACCTTGGGCCCCTCAAGAATACCACGCCACTCTGTACAAGCCACAGCCTTATCCAGCTTCTCCTCCACCCACGCCTCCGTACCACTACCCCGTTCCCAGGAAAACGGGTAGCCCTCCATGGGTAACTGCAACAGGCCACACTCGTCCAAAACCTCCCCGCCCTCGTTTCTTAGATTGAAAACAAAGATCATTAAAGTCCGCAATAAGAACCCAAGGAAGCGGTGAACGAGGGGATAGAGAACGCAATAAATTCCATGAGTCTTGTCTCCTATTTCGCTCAAGGAACCCATAAAAGCAAGTCATGCGCCATGGTGCAAAACCCACCATATTTACCGCCACATCAACATGATTTTCTGAATAACTAATCAAGCCAGCTATACTATTCTTTTTCCACAACAAAGCCAGCCCCCAACTTAGCACGAAATTATCCACATAAAACAGACCATCGTAACCAAGCTTCACTCGTAATCTTTCTGTATGAACACGTCCAACTTTAGTCTCCATTAAAAAAAAAAAACAAAACAAAAAAAAAAAACAAAACAAAAACAAAAACAAAATCTAGCTTCTTACAGGACACCATGTCCACCACTTCACAAACTGTCTACGGATTGCCCAAGCCGCGGCAGTTCTAGCTAAGGCTACTCATTGGGATGGGCGAGTCTGGAGACTAGAACCCGCCTGATACAAGTTTTTTGAGTTATCCATCATAATAATATCCGAGACCGCCGAAACCCTAGCCCCATGACCCCCATTTTGCCAGCGACGCTTGGAGACCGCCACAATCCCCACGTCGGAGCCCTCACTACTACGGTCCATACTGCCACCCTCCTTAACACCCACTGTCGGTGTCGGTTGCCCCTCCACATCGTCGGCTGCCTGCACCACTTCATCTTACGGAAACAACCACAGCTCCCCGATCGGCCTCGGGCCCTTTACCTGGCCGGCGCGCAACCACAGAGCATACGGATACATCTCAACTGGGAGGTCTGAGTTCTGAGTGGTCAAGAAAACCACAAACGAAACAGAAAGTGTGTAGTCGTTCGTACTTGAAGTTGACCCAACCCCAAGACTTGTCACGCCGGATCAACTTCATCCTTCTTTTTAACGGCCTATCCACCAGGATAGAAACCCTAATGCGGTAGAACGTTTTCAGGGGTCCTCCCAAGTTCCTGTCATCACACTTGATAAACGAACCAATAAAGTTTCTGGTTTGTTCTAATACCGCCTCCGTGTTATAACCAATCGGGAGATCATAAACCTAAACTTAGAGATCAACCATGTTAAGCTTAACATCTTCGGGAAGTTGCTCGTCCATAAATTCTCTACAAATCAAGGTACTATTCTCGAATGACCATGGACCCTCTTCAAGAACACGGCGAATGTCCGTAACATGGTGGAAAACAAACAGAAAGAGGTTAGGTTGAATCTTAGAGACTTGGACCCCCTTCACCAGCTTCCATACGGACGCCATAACCTATCTCATATACTCAACCTTGATAAGCCGTTGAGTGAGAAAATAACCTATCAAGGTCCAAGACATCGCCACAGCAGTCGTCGTACCAGTCGCGATCGGCTCGACCTCGACGTCCACGTCTTCATCTTCTAAAACCATGTCAGCCCATATGGTCGATAAGCCGGCCACCTCCTGAACACTGCTAGAGGCCATGCAAACAGAAAATGTCGTGAACTGACGGGGCGGAAGAAACGTGTGTCACTGGAAAAAAGGAAAACCCTAGCGCAAAAAAAGAGATAAAACCCCTAACGTAGAGGGAGAGAAATATTGGCTTGTAGCCTTAATTTGAAATTCGTATAACATGCAAAATAAGTTGTATATAGCTCTGCAACTTTATTGAAACTTGCAATTAATCTGACTGGAACCCAGCCTTGCTCATCCATTTTCGTTCATAACTGCATGTCTTTCATCATATTTTATGTAAAATTCAATCATTATTTTTTAACATATGTAATTTTGTAGTGAAAATAAATCTAGCTTGCTATTCAAGTTGTTAAAGAGTGTTTTTGTATATTTTTCATACATTATTAGGTTGAAATGAATTTGTCATATTATTAAAAATTTTCATAATTCTATTTCAATTCGCTTCCAATTGAAATTTATTATAGTTTATTTTTGTTTCAAAGTAGGAAAAGATCACACTTAAAAATAACTAATGAATGGACAAGATTAGACTAAATAAATGATATGTAACAATATATTAAAACATTCCATTTTTAGTTAATATTTCATAACATATTTTAAAATACAATAAGAATTAAATACAATCTATTATAAAAGATTTCATTAATTATATATATGTTTGTATAATAATGATTGCAACATTATTAAAGGTCAACTAAATTTATAGACATAAGGAATGGGGTTAAGATTATATGTTCTCGAATTGATTCTTGATTCCTATGAAGCTAATTCGATCATAACATAATAGAAGTGAGAAAAATAAATATATACTAAATTTAACTAATATATATAAATATTGAAGATACAACAAAGGTAAAGGACATAGATTGGTCTAATGTCTATCTTGAGTCAAACTAATTTATAAATGTAATTTTATTTCTTGTAAGTTGCAAATAGATTTTTTTTACTACAAATAATAATACTTTTAACGTTTGGTTTTTTTAGGCATACAAATGTGAGATCTAAATATGATCTAACTATATAGAGAATAATCTACGAGAAACTTAACTCGTAGTAGCGGAAGCGGAAGCACTGTACATCTCCAGCCATAGTTGATATCCTACTGCAGATCTCCAGCCATAGTAGATATCCTGTTGTATTGCCTCTTGAATGGTAGATTTGCAGAATAGGGTTAGCCGTTTTGTCTCATACTTGACTCAGAACCCTAGATGGTGTACTGGTATTTTCTGAGTAGTATGAGTACCATATAATATTCATGTATCATGTATCCCATCAATACAAGCTTTATATAGTCACATTGGTGGAATAAGACTTAAACCTAAATGTCCAGTCCAACCAATTACTTAATGGGCCTAGTCCACTTGCACCACATAAGTAAGACCCATAATATATAATATTTATTATACGGAAAAGTCTTACAGTCTCCCACTTGGTGCAAGTACAAGCAAACTCTCATCAAAGAACAAAACACACGAACCACAGTAATATGTCCTCAACTGAATAAGTGAGTAATATCTCCTATGATCACATGCATTTTTTATTCCCCAACTTGAATTCTTTATGAACAAACCCAATGTTTATATGTTTATTCTTGGTACCTTAAGGGATGTTTCTCAAAATAATATATATATATATATATATATATATATATATATATATATATATATATATGCGCAACTTAAGAGAGAAAACCATCCAAATTGTACAAAAGAGTACACTGTATGATCTCTAATATCCTTAAAACCATGCCTTAAGTAGAGATCTCTTAATGTTAGCATAATGATAACTATATATTCCATGAATTCTTTATAAGTTAAGCACTACCTCTAACGGCTAAGAGCTTGAAGTTGACACGTCTGTCACTCCCACTCATCAAAATAGCCAAAAGATAGTTTAGTCATAGAAGCATTCCAACAACTTAGACAATAAATCAAAGGTCTATGTCCATAATTTTAGAATCTTAAACATACACCATAACTTCCCAAATAATCTTAAAAGTCCACCTCAAAATGAACTGAACATTATGAGTCTTACTTTTATGTTTCGCAAAATTGTCTTGAGCCTTACAAATCAAAATGGCCCAGGATCAATTTTTGAAGAAACTAAAGACTATTAAATGCTAAATATTTATTAAATGACAATGCACCACAAGTTAAATGTTTTGTGTTAATAAACTCCTTAATATTGTTACAACATTTTCATAAATATGTTGCACAATCAATATGAATTTATATGAACAAATACAAGATTAACTTGTGGAATCTTTTGGACTTATTGTTTGACATACAATCCAATGTGGGATGTATGAAACCAATTAAATCCAAAAACTTTAGTGGAGTATCTTAATGATCATTTTTCTAAATGATCACTCCCACTGATTAAGATATTCTTTAGTAATGATCCTTTCCTAAATGACCACTCCCACTGATTAAGATATTCTTCAGCGAAATTTATGATATACGTACTCATAATTGATTGGACCAAGTAATTAATGAAGATATAATTCCCCACCATTAGTTGGGCATACTAAATAATCAATATTTGGTTCCAAGTATAGTCCAACTAAAGGAATAACTAATGAGGACATAATTTCCCACCATAGTTGGACATACTATAATAAAATACACATTCCAAAACCAAATTGGAATTTGGTTAAAAGGTACATTTTATTCTTGGAATCCAAAAAGGTATATCATATCACTTAACTTACTATAGTTGATCCAAATAACCAAGTAAGCTTCATGAAACAATTAATAAAAGTGGCTAAATTTTGGGAAGTGACTAAATACGTATTTTGCCAATGCAAACCATGAAACTTAGAATTATAATTGAACTAAATTTATAAATTCTAAGAAATTGTGATAAAATTATTATTTAGTGGGTTGTGGGATTTATTGACATAAAACTTGCCTGTAGGCTAAAGTTTTAATTCTATTAAATCCAATTAAACCCTTATGATAATATTTTATCTCAATTGCTAAATGGATAAAAGAATCTAGTGACATAAAACTTGCATGTGGGCTAAAGTTTTACTCAATTAGATCCAACTGAAATTTTATGATGAAACATTTATCAAATAAGTTGAAGAACCAAGTGACACAAAACTTGCCTGTAGGCTAAAGTTTTACTCAATAAGATGATTTAAAATTTACATCATAAAATTAAACTTTATGATAGAGATGGGAATTATTTACAAATAACCATAAAGTAAATGAAATTAATTTATTTCTATCATCACTGATAAAACTACTAAACTACATTTTGATACATAATTGCATGTGGGCTAAATTATGATTGTAGTCCAGTATTTCATCCTGATTAACTATACAAATATAACGAAGTTGCCTGTGGGCTAAATTCCATCATATTACATACAATTAATCACAAATGATATGTCCAAAACTGTATGTGATCAAGATAAACTGCTTAATATATAATTTTAATTGATTAAAGATGTTGTGGCTACTCCCCAACTCATTAAAATTATAAGATCACTAGACAATTATCATTGCCATCTTTATGTAATTTAAACCTTAGACAATTTTAGTAAATTAAAGATGTATTATGGCTACTCTTTAATTAATCTAAAATTGTAATCATGGCAAAAGGGGAATTTAAAGCCTAACAAACAAATTAAACCAACACATAATAGACAATTATTAGGTATACTTCCAGGAAAGTTGGTCGAGACGAAGCCCGGTTAAATACCAATTCCTTAGACAGAGTAGCGTCGCAAGGGGACTAGTAGCAACAAGGCTTTTAAGCCAAGGCCATAGAACTAGTATTTCTCCCCAAGAAACTTCCCTAAGTCATGCGTTCTCATGTTTGAAGTAAAATCGTTTGGAAGACCTAAAGATTGTAGATTCACATATGGATAAGGCTTTAAATTGATGAACTAAATTAATGGATTAAACGTGGTTAAATCCAGGCACTACCGCAACTAAAGTTTATGCATAAGTCCAACTTAAGTAGGAACTAATATAATTTCATCCTAAATTTATGCATTTCTAGAGGCATAATAAGAATATTGCATAATTTAAAACAAAATATTATGCTTAGGACAAACATGCATAAAATTAAACATTAAACTCATGTATTCCAAAAAAATTGCATAACTTAAAGCAATTTACAATTTGAGATTTCAAAGTATAAACTTAATATTCAAACACTAATGAGTCCAAGTTAAACCAAAAGGGACCCAGCATTTTGAATAATAATGAAATAAATATATACTTTGAAATTTTCAAATTGTAAGCCCATGACAAAATGTTTTAATGTATAAAGATCAAATTTATGAGAAATAACTGAATTTACAAATTCTAACAATATCAAACCAAAAGGATAAGCTGTCATTTGTAATTCAAAAATCTCACAAAACCTAATTGAATAATTAAACTTAATATTATGCACTTAATATGATCAAATGCATAAAACAACAGTCCAAAGAGTATGAATCATACATAACCAAATATGGACAATAACATTAATCATAATTCAAAGACTAAATGAATTATAGAATAAATGTACAATGATGGCAATAGTCAGTTGCCTAAATAAAATTTCTTATCTGAAGCATTGCCACATAAACATAATTGGAAACAATTCATTATTCATAAATCTATATATATATATATATATATATATATATATATATATATATATATATATATATATATATATATATATAAAATCCTCCTAGCCAAGTTTTCCCCCCAAAACTTAGGGGCATTTCTGTAATATCATTTATTTAATAATAATAATAATAATAATAATAATAATAATAATAATAATGTTATTACCTAATAATGTTATTACCTTAATTACAAATTATTATACTTTCCTTTTGAATTAGTATTTTCCACCTATAAATACAAATTATACTTTCATTTGCACTCTATATTGTTCTCCGGTTCATGATTTTATTTGATTTCTAAGTTTTATATGGTTGTTTCTGAATGCAGCCTGCAAAGCTAGGGGCTCAGATCTCATAGTTCATTTCAAGGTAATATTATGATTCCGATAGGTGTAAACTATGTTCACGTTTTCATCTTTATTTTGATTTGTTAGGGGTTTGTATATCAGGATATGTTGTTACAGTGTGTCCAAATGTATGTTCAGTTACTGGTGTAAATGTATGTATATTTGGGGTATATGTTATTTGATTTTGACATTTTTTCTTTAAATACCCTGAGATCAAAGTGTTGCATTTTGCATGTTGGATTGGTTGTTTTCATCAATTTATTCTGATTTTTTGTGTTGTGGTTATCTGATTAAAATGCAGGACCTCTAGCCTACTATGAATGGGTTTCAACAAAAAGAAATTGAGGAGGAGGAGGCTTGGTAACAGAACCCTAATGTTTTAGTTTTTATGGAAGAGCGTAGAGATGCGATCGAGGATGATAACGATGGTGATTTTGATAATTTTGTAAGATTTTATGAAACTTAGAGTTAGTATGTTGACTTCGAGATTTGTACATGTCATTCAAGTTTATATGTTTTTTTTTTTAACAAGCAGCGTTAAGGGTTTACGTGGTTCGTTGGGCAAAACAACAATCAAGCAAAAGCTAAATCGAATTGAGAGTTGAAGACGTTATAGATAGAGACCATTTCTCATCTTACTTTGCCTTTTTCTAAAGAGAGTGAGAATGTGAGGGTGAGGAAAGAGAAAAATGAAATGTAGAGATTTGTTTACCATAAGTTTCTATGTTTTCCTTATACAAATTTATAATTGTAAATTTATATTAAAGATTTATTATTGTAAATTTATATTAATACAATGTAATAGAGTCAGTAGAATTAAAAAAAAAACGATTTTTAAGACAAGTATAATTTATTTTATATTGTGTATACATTACTTTTAATAATTTTGATTTAATAACATTATGCCTTAATTATAAAATTTCTACCTAATAATTTTAGTATTAAATGTCATACAATAATTACCATAAACAATGTTTAATAATTGCCAAATTATATTAGGCAATAAAAATTACTATTATAAAATCTTTTGTAAAATGGACACATTATTTTAATTATTTTGATTTAATAATATTATATCTTATGTATAAAAATTCAAAATTATACTTTTAGTACTATATAATATTGATTGACTAACAATTATTTTAATTATTAAGGCAATTAATAGCTATTTAGATTTAAAATAATTTCAAATATATAAAATATACATAGTAGCATGGAATCAATTTGTAAGACAATTATATTAGGTAATCTAATAAATAATTTACTTTTTAAATTATATATCCCCTCTTTAATAATGAATATTTTCTTAAAGTATATACATAGACTATGGTTATCCATATAAAATTAAAAGTATATATATATATATATATATATATATATATATATATATATATATATATATATATATATATATATATGTATGTATGTATGTATATATATATTGTATAATATTATTAGTACAAAATAAATTATACTTGTCTTGATAATTAATTATTAATATTATTGCCTAATAATTATATAATGTTACCTTTTTTGGTGTAATTATTATGGTAATTTATATACACATGTATTTTTATATTTAATGTATAATATTATTGACATGAAATAAATTATACTTACCTTAATATATAATTAATTTTTAATATAATTTCCTTATTTTTATTAAAGGTAATTATTCTGATAATTTTTCTTTCATTCTTTTGTGTGATTATTATGGTAATGTATTTAAATTTGGAAGAGATTAGTACAAATATTATAATTAATATAATTAATATAATTAATGAAATTGTGAAATATAAGATTTCTTTCATTGAAATATTTGTGGCAATTTCATTAAATTACAATTAATAAAATATCAAATATAATTAAAGAAATGAAATTATTAAATTAACAAAACATGAATATTTCTAATCATACATACACTTATGCACTATAATAATCATGCAAAATTTAAATGCTACTTTTTAAATTTTTAAATATAATTTTTTAATTATAAATCTATCAATATAAATTATAATTAATGAAATTATATTATAGAACTTTCCTATATACATATTGATAAATATTATGTGTATATACAATGAATTATACAATTATATAAGGAAATGCGTTGGATTAAACTTTAAATTTATTCATACAAAATTTAATATTTACATTTTTTTTATAAAACTAATCAAATGTTAATGTTAATAATAATAATAATAAGAATTTTAAAATCAGAATTATAAATTAAGTATTAGGGTAATAATTAATCTATATATATGATATTATTATTATTATTATTATTATTATTATAATTATTATTATTATTATTATTATAATTATTATTATTATTATTATTAGTAATGCATTTAGTTTGCAATATAACTGTGCATTTTAGACGTGAAGTACTGCAGTATATTAGGGCGTTGGGTGGGACTTATTATTATTATTATTATTATTATTATTATTATTATTATTATTATTATTATTATTATTATTATTATTATTATTATTATTATTATTAGCAATGAATTTGGTTTGCAAACTGCTGTATATTAGGGCGTTGGGTGGGGTCGTTCAATAATAATAATAATAATAATAATAATAATAATAATAATAATAATAATAATAATAATAATAATAATAATAATAATAATAATAATAATAATAATAATAATAATAATAATAATAATAATAATAATAATAATAAGTGAAATGTCATTTTTACCCTCATATTTAACAGCCCTAACACTTACTTAACGAAGAGGGGGGAAAATAGCCACTTCAAAAACAATTGAGGGGGATAAAGTGATTACATAAACAACACAGGGGAAAAATGTTCTATTAGTAAATAACACAGGGGAAAAAAGTGCCATTTTCCCTTATTATTATTATTATTATTATTATTATTATTATTATTATTATTATTATTATTATTATATAAAAACAAAATCATCCCTTTTTCAAAAAAAAAAAAAAAACAAAACAAAACAAAATCATCCTATTTCATTTTCCCTCCCAAACTTTTGTAGTAAACCTTATTTGGTAAGTAAATGTTAAATGGAAATTAAATCAAATCTATTAATTGGTAATATTGCATAATTGGTAATATTATTCATGGTATTATATTCTATAATATAATTGATAATATTATTGTTCAAGTATAATAAAAATCCTATGTAATAATAATAATAATAATAATATAATAATAATAATAATAATAATAATAATAATAATAAAATTCAAATTAAAATAATAACAATAACAATAACAACAACAACAACAACAATAATAATAATAATAATAATAATAATAATAATAATAATAATAATAACAACAACAACAACAACAACAAATGTAATAATCCAAACAAAACTATATACAAAATTAAATTAAAATTAAAAAAAAAAATTAGGAAGAAGACAAAGGTGGCTCCCCTTTGTAAATGATGTGGGATCATTTTGATTCCACATTGAAAATGTTTGGAAAGATGAGCTCTTAAACACCTCTATATAAGATGAGCATTTACAAACATATAATTGCTTGTCCATCAATGTGGGCAAGTATTGAGAAGTCCAAAGGCTTTTTTTTATTATTTTATTTTATTTTAGTACTATTGACCTGAAAAATTATGTTGTGGATCTGTGTCCACCTTGCAAGGTAGACATGGTTCAAAAATTTTTCATAATTATTAATATATAGTTCAAAAATTATGAATATATAGTTCTATAATTATGAACATAGTGTTGTGAACATAATTATGAACATATAGTTATGTAATTACGAATATAGACATTCAATAAATGTGAATATGAAGTTAAAAAATTATGCATATATATCTTTATAATTATGAACATATAGTTCAGTAACTATAAACATAGAGTTCTGTAATTATGAATATAGAGTTCAATACTTATGAATATGAAGTTCAAAAATTATGAATATATAGATTTATAGTAATGAACATATAGTTTAGTAATTATAAACATAGAACTGTGTCCACCTTGCAAGGTGGACACGGTTCCACAACGTAACTATTCGATTGACCCTGTTACATGTAAACTTTCTCAACCTATTGAAGCTCAACGTGTCAAAGACTCTTATACAATTAAGAAACATTATCTTAATGGCTTCTTATTTTAATTTTTTTTTAAAATTTATTAGGTGGTTTGAGAAAGATTAACCCAAAATGTATATGAGTTGTTTTAGTTTTTAGCAGTTTGGAGCAAATTGCTAAGTTAATAAATAATATTTTTGGTGTTTTGAATAAATATAAAATGTTAAACAGACGAATTTCTAAAAATTTTGGCAAATTTGCCAAATAATCAAATTACAATAACAACAACGACAACAATAACAATAATAAAAATAACAACAACAACAACAATAATAATAATAATCCATAAAAAACTATATACAAAATAAAATTAAAATTAACAAAAATAAATAAATAAATAAAACAAAGGCGAGCCACCGGCACCCTTGGTAAATGATGTGGGATCATTTTGATCCCACATTTAAAATGTTTGAAAAGAGAGAGCTCATCTATATAAGAGGAGCAATGATCCTCTTATAAACATAATTGCTTGCCCATCAATGTGGGCAAGTATTGAGAAGTCAAATGTTCTTATTTAAGAAGCTTTAACTCTGTCCTCTTAATTTAGTTTTTATTTATTTATTTATTTATTTATTATTAGTGGGGGTTGTGGAATATTAACCCAAAATGTATGTGTTGTATTAGTTTTTAGTAGTTTGGAGCAAATCACTGAGTTAATATATAATATGTTTTGATGTTTTGATTAAAGTTAAAATATTAAAATGACGAATTTATTAAAATTTGGCGAATTTATCAATAATAATAATAATAATAATAATAATAATAATAATAATAATAATAATAATAATAATAATAATAATAATAATAATAATAATAATAATAATAATAATAATCCAAACAAAATGATATACAAAATTAAATTAAATTTAAAATTAAAAATAATAAGAAGAAGACAAAAGGGAGCCACGGGCTCCCTTTGTAAATGATGATGGATAATTTTGATCCCAAATTGAAAATATTTAGAAAGAGGAGCTCTTGAGCTCCTCTATATAAGATGAGCAATGCTTCTCTTACAAACATAATTGTTTGACCATCAATGTGGGCAAGTATTGAGAAGTTCAAAGACTCCTATTTTATTTTTGAGTACTATTGACCCAACAAATTATGCTGTGAAACCGTGTTCACCTTGCGTGGTAGACACGGTTCCAAAATTGTTCATAATTATGAATATATAGTTCTATAATTATGAACATAGTGTTGTGAACATAATTATGAACATATAGTTATGTAATTATGAATATAGAGATTCAATAATTGTGAATATGAAGTTCAAAAATTATGAATATATAGCTGATAGTGCTAATTGCCACGTAATGCGGTAATTAAATAACACAAGACCAATTAAAACAAGTAAATAACTTTTATTGACCACAGTGAAGGCCCTAAGTACAATCTACTTGGTTGCTCTGAGTACCGACTGGCTGCGGTCGGGATTCTCTAACAACAACCTATCGATCGTCCAAAAGTCCCCCACACTGTCGCTATCGCGGGTATTTATAGCCGCAGAGCCGGAGACACAAATCCGGCCGTCCGGCATGCTTCCCACGTAGCAACCACGTGTCGCCGTCCCGGGTGCCCTACCTGTCAATGCGTGGATCCGCCATGTGTCCCTCGTCAGCTCTCACGCTAAAGGGCTACCGCTCGGTGATCGACACTGCCGCTCGGGCAACTCCCGGTTGGACCCCGACCGGGTTCTTCATAAGAAACCCAACCGGGTTCTTCATAAGAAACCCGACCTGTAACCTGCAAAGTCAAGAAGAAAAGGATGAAGGCACACCGGTCGGGGGTAATGCTATGTCGGTCGGGGTATTCCCTACCAAGAGCCCCCCCAGCCCCGGCCTTTTTGACCGTCCGGGAAAAAACGGGACGGGATGAAGAAGCCCAACCGTCGGCCACCAAACCGACCGGCCAGCTGTCATTCCCTCTCTCGCCACGTGTCGACGACTGCCGGCCTCTGCGACTGCAATGGTCGCCTCGAAGTCAGCAACGGTCACGTCGCGCAAGTGGGTTGGTTTCCCGCCCAAATGCTCTTCTATAAATAGGCCCTTGAGGCCTTCATTTGAACTTTCTCCAATCTTCTGATTCAATCGGCACACTCAGAGAGTCCCGAGCGAGCACTTCAGCAGATCAACCGAGCAAGCTAACTTCAAGCTTTTCAAAGTCTCCCTGATCGGTAAGCTCTCTAATTCCTTGCTTTGCTTTGCTTTTATGTTTTGCATAGCGGTAAGACAAGACTAACTTCGACCCAAGCGTCCCGAGCCCTTTACTAATCCCGACCGACCTTTAGGTAGAAAGAATGTCGGACTCGGACAGCCAGAATGTCTCGGTCGCAGACTACGACGACGAAGTCGAGCAGGTCAGCGAGGAGGTGGACATCATGTCCTATTCTCCGGAGGTCGTTCAACGACCGCAACAAATCCCCGAGCGAGCCCCCGAGCAAGAAAGGTCATCAAGCTCGTCTGGGACATCGGGATCGAGCTCCAGCGGATCGGGGAACTCGAGCGAAGATAGCGAGGAAACGTCCACGAGTGGGCGGAATTCCCCGGCTGAAAGCGTTCGGGAAACGCCTACGAGGGTAATTGGAGATTACCCTCAGGCTGAGCCCCAAGAGGGAAATCGGGCAGACGATGCGGAGCCAGTCGAGGAAGACCCGGCCGAGCCGGCAGCGCCAGGCGGGGACGGGTTCGAGTTCCTCAACAGTGAGAGCGTCGAGACCCAAATGAGCAAGCTGACCAAAGGCGAAGCAGCAAAAATCGCCGCAACTCTCGCCGGTCGGGTCGAGTTCGACACCAGCAGGCAGCTCGGGAACATCATCAAGCGGCATCGGGGAAAGTGGCTCGGGATGCATTACGACACCCTTATGGCCCCGATCACTTTCCCCTTCTTGGGCCTCCTCACCGCGTTCCTGGGTTACTACCAGGTGGTGCCCGGGCAGATCTGCCCGAACGCGCACCGGATGATCGCGTGCTTCCCGCAGATCTGCGGTCGACACAAATTGGAATGCACCATGGAGCTCTTCAATTTCATCTACCAGGTGAAGGTGTTGGTGGCCACGTACGGGGGTGGGTACGTAATGACCCAATCCTAGGCGGACATGTGCTCAATCGAGGGCCTGCCCGGGAACAACCGGGGATGGAAAAACCGGCTGTTCTCGGTGAAGTACGAGCCGTGGATTCTCCCGGTTGAGAGGGTCTGGAGTCAGCGCTTTCGAAAGCAAGTCAGCCCAGCCGAGACTCAAGCCCTCAAGGACGCGGCTACAAAAATATCCGGTGAGATCTATGAATACCGGATCTTCAAGACGCCTGAGATCTACTAGGTGGCCGACTTGCCCGAGCCGGTGTATGACGTGCCCGAGAAGTACAAGCCCGAGCCTAGGGGCGTAACGATTGCAAGGATGCCCGCTCGGAGTAAGCGGAAAGGTAAAGGTCTAACACTAACCATTCCTCCCGACCCTAACACCCCGAACGACCTTACTTCCCGACTAACTGCCTTGTTCCTTTTGTTTTGCAGAAATGGCTAGTTTTGGAGATGAGGACGCTCCTCTACCCCCGGTGGCCAAGATCTCGCTTGGCAAGAAGAAGCCGAAGACGAAGCCAACCGGGGAGAAGGAGGTCTCGCTTGCCCGACTGATGAGCGGTTCGACCCTCACCACGCCCGAAAGCTATGTGGTGGATGCGTCCGAGGTCTTGGTCGCCTGGGTGGCGGTCGGCAAGGGCAAGGAGAAGGTGCCTGAGAAGAGGGCGACTGACACTGGCGCATTGAAGCGCCGTCGGGAACAGCGCAGCCCGAGCCCCTTGACCGGGGGAAACAAGGACAGCTCGTCCATACTCGCCCGGATAGGCAACGCCGGGCCGGCCAAGGAAGACCTGGGAAGCTGACCCCGACCCAGGTAGCCGAGAAGATCAGTCACGACCTGGCCGAGGTAAACACCTTTCCTTCTGTTAATCTTTTTTGTGTAAGTGTCTTCGTTCGGGCTAACCACGACCGTCTTTCGTATTGCAGATCTCCCGAGCGGCACAATTCCTTCAACAACGGGCTCTGCAGGCCAACGAAGCCGAGGCCCTGAAGAAGGTCGCCAACCGGCGATTGCAGGAGATCCGGGACCTCGAAGCAGAGCTCAAGAAGACGAAGGAGGAGCGGGATCTCTCGGAGAAGGTCGCCCAACAGGCGGTCGGGGAGGTGGCCGAGCTGAAGGCTCGTCAGAACGACCCGGACGAGTTGGCCCGGTTCCTCTTCCGGGACAATGAGTCGGGCACTCGATTCCTCCGGTCCGTTCGGGGCACCAAGGTCGGGGAAGAGCTGGTTTGGACGTTCGGCCGGTGGGCATACAAAGCCAGCCAACGGAAGATGCGTGAACGAACGCAGAAGATCATGGAGCAAGCGCTCGAAGGGGATGATCTTCAGCTGGTTCTGACCACGCTCCCTAAAGACATACCCGACCCTGGGCCTCCGCTGTTCGACCCAAAAGAGAAGACGGCCGCCACTCCGAGCGTGTAACACCCCAATTTTCATAACCAAAATTTCCTTAATATTTAATCTTTCTTAATTGAATTATTCACTAATAACATAGCGGAAGCATTAACTAACCAAAAGAAAATGGGTGTTACCGCCACACTTAGACAACTAACAAACCTAAGTGCTAAGGCTAAAATTACAACATTCAATAAATGATCCAAATTCAACTTGATACATAAACTGCAAATAACTTTACAATCATTTAATCTCAAATCTTCAATGAGTCTATTCTAGATAGACTTAATTCCTTCTAAACTTCATTTCATCTCGAATACCTTTATCCATGTTCACCTGTAAAAATAATTAGCAACAAAATAGGATGTAGATAAAAATTAGCATAAGCTAAGTAAGTTTCACTTCACCCCGTAAAATAATAGGCTTGGATTTTAAATTTTGCAAGTTAAAGTACTTATATTGTCTTATACTTTTGCAAACCATATATATATAAATATATGTATACTTTTGTATAATTAACATAGTAGAGTTTGACAAAGTATTAGGTAGTAAATAATCATTTTCCAAAACCTTCCACGTCATTTTTCCAAAATATAACATATTTATCAAGGAGGAGTAGATACCAAGTGTAGAGTCTTTAAGCTCTCAACTTAACCACCAAAAGGCATCTCATAAGCCAATCATCATGAAAATAATTTAGAATTCCAATGTGAGTTCTACCGGCTCACTCCGGTATAATAAAAATATTTTTGTGAGTTCTCCCGGCTCACTCCGATAAAATGACCAAATTCCAGTCGGTAGGTTGTGAGTTTTCCGGCTCACACCAGCACCAAATATCACCCTCCTCCAAGATTTATATATATATATATATATATATATATATATATATATATATATATATATATATATATATATATATATATATATATATATATATATATATATATACACTTTCATGTCAAAATGTTTCTTTTCCAAACTGTAATAATATGAACGTGGAATAATAATAAGATTTCACCACATATATAAATGGAGTAGTTTGTCAAAATAACACCTTTTTCAAACTGATCACATATGATCATTTTTTATATATAAATATCAAAAATTTCAAGCCAAGCATTTACACAACACAGGGGTTCGACACGTCGAAACCCATTCTCGATACTTCGAGAATCACCACTCACAACATTACAATGCACTTGTGATCACATGAACATTATAACTCACATTATAGACATCATACTCATATTCACACAGCATATAATATTTACGAGAAAAAAATAATTTTGATGAACATGAAATCTTACCAAAATAATAATTCCTAGCAATTCCATAAACCGCCCAACCTCCAATTCCTTTCTTTCTCTCCTTCACTTTCTTCTTTCATTTCGTCTCTTTTCTTTCTTTTTCTTTTTCTTTCTTTTTCCCTTCTGCCGATTCACTTCGCTACATAACCCCCATTTTTCTTTTTCTTTCTTTTTCCCTTCTGCCAATTCACTTCGCTACATAACCCCCATCTTATCTTATAATACTAAAATAATTATCTTTCTTAATGTGTCCTGCTAATCAATCACTATAATAACTGTCCATCATCATAATATTCTTTTAATTATCTTTCTTAATGTGTCCTGCTAATCAATCACTATAATAACTGTCCTTTGTAACTGCTAATCAATTATTTTTTTCAACTGCTAATCACATAATTGTTTTTTTTTTCACATGCTTCTGCCGAAAACTCTTAATTCATTTCTGCTTAAATCAAAACAAGATAACCATTTCGCAACTGGCAAAAATCAAACCCAACATCTCAAGATTAACATACAAATCTCAAACCAACACACCAATTCATCTCCTGGTTTACCTCTTATCAAATTATATATATATATATATATATATATATATATATATATATATATATATATATATATATATATATATATAGGGTGCTTTTCTGGTGCACACCACACTTATTGTGTGAACTTGTGCACCATCATGGTGCGGTGATTCTTGTTGATCTGATGGCTCACAATTACAGTGCACCTTTCGGGATGTACCTGCGGAACACATAGCCACAGTGCGAATGCGGAAATTTTTCTTTTTGAATTTTGAATTGTCGACTCCCTACACCTACCTTCACGTGCATGTTTATCGGATGAAGTTTGAGATTTGCGGAAGGTGCACAGGCCTTCTCGTGCATGTTTGTCGGAGGAAGTTTGGGATTGACGGAAACACACGCGAGGAGTTCCGGCGAGTTTGGGTTTCACGGAAACACACGCGAGGATTTCCGGCGAGTGGAGCGGTGTCGACCGGTGATTGTGTTCTGCAACGGCCGGGTGAATCGGCGAGTGGAGTGCAGTAGGCACAGTTGCGATGAGTGTCACGGGGTCTCTAGCGATATCAAGTTTGCATTCCTCCGCATGCATGTCCCCCTGTTTTTATTTACTACATAGCGTACGATGAAATTAGTGGTGTGGGTTGTATTAGGAAGTTCTGTATATCCTTGTAATTACATTAGAATGAATGCATTTTTTCTCACCTCCTACTCCCATACTACCCAGTACATTCACTTTACAGGATGCAATGTGCCACTTGTTCTATTAAGAATGCATGCCATTGTATTCTTATCAATGTTTGGCATCATAGTCAAAACTGATTCTTAGTTTTGAATGTCGTTTTGGTCTTCAGCACTCCTTGTTGATTTGAGTTTGATTCTTGAATTCATAGTTATTCTATGTTGTTGGACTGCATCTGAACTGTTAGTTTATAAGATTGCAAGAGAAATGATTAGACATAGGAACCTTTGGTAAACATGACAGTGCATCTCAAGTATGGACGGCACCGGTCTGATTAACAGTGACCTCTACCGATATCTCCAATCCAGACCTCATGTTACGGCATTGTTGTGGAGTGATTTGTAGACAAGAATTCAGTTAGTTTGATGAAGACTAATCTTAAATTGGGCAGCACTGTACTGCTGTCATGTTCGGTTTTTGTTATTGGACAGGGGAATGAATTTAGAGCAATTATCAGTAATTCTGTGAGACTGCAACATTATAGTATTAATAAGGTACAGAAGATTATACAGTAATGTCTGTCATATGAAAAAGGAAACACTTTTAATTTTTAGTTGTTTATGTTTCTCTGCCCTCGGATAATTGCTAAGACGAAGTACAGTTTTCGATTGCTCACCCGGTAATTCTTGCAACTTTAGCCTGCCTGGTAGAAAAAATCAACACCAACAGACCCGTACAGAGTGCACCATGAACGATATTTGTATGCAATGCTATTTTGGATTAACCTAGAATAATGAAGCTTAGTGCACTGTATTTTAAGGGGAAATTGGACTAATTATGCTGTGTTGTATCTTGAATGCTATTTTATGTTTGCACTGATATTATTATAAGTTGGTCGTTGGTGATAGACCCATTAGACTGGCAGGTTTTCTTTATTGGATTTTTTGCCTCATATGTATCATGTGTGTGTTTTCGTCCGCAGGTGCCCATGCGAGTGAGGCGGACAGTGACTACGTCTCACATGGTGTTCGCGAACTACTAGCCGAGCAAACCACGAATTGGTGCCCGGCTGTGGACAGCGAAATCACCCCGGTTGTTGGGCGGCGTTTCAGCACATTGGACGAAGGCATCGACTTTTACACAAACTACGCACGAGTCTGCGGGTTTGATGTGCGGCTCTACACCATGCAACGGGCCCGCGATGGGGAAACCGTGATGCGTTATTTGGTATGTAACCGGGAAGGCATTAAGGGTGGTGGTATTAGCAAGCCTATCTGTGCACACGGGGATAGTGGAGGCAAGAGGAAGCAACGAAGAAGACAGATATCTAACAGGGTTAAGTGCAGAGCCTGGATATGCTTTAGGAAGGTGAGCAGTGGGGAGTTTGAGATAACTGTGTTCGTTGAGGGACACAGTCATCGTATGTGTTCCGACGCATCGAAGTTATTCATGAGAGTTAACCGAAAATTGGATGTGGCACACCAGGCGTTTGCAGCAAAACTGTGTTAGAGCGAACGTTGGTTCCTCCAAAGGTTTCAAGCTATACAGGGAGGTCACCGGGTCATACGCAAATGTTGGCGCGACGGACATCGAGTTCCACAATTTCAAACGGGACCTCCAGGTATATGTTGATGGCAAAGACGGTGAAATGATTATAGAGAAGTTTAAAACAAAGCGTGCTATGTGTGAGAACTTCTTTTTCGACTACGACCTGGACGAAGAAAACCGAGTTGCGCGACTTTTCTGGGCTAACCCCATCGGTCGTCGCAATTTTTCCTTATTTGGGGACACGGTCTCATTCGATGCTACTTACGGTACAAATAGGTATGAGCGGTACGCTAGTCGTTCGGTTTTTTTTTTTTTTTTTTTTTTGGCCGGAACTCCAGTGCATGCTTAGAACACTGTGGGGCATGTCGTGTGCTTGTGTGTGTCGGGCTTTATGTTTGTGTGGTAATTAATTACATCAAATGCACACCCATTTTCGAATTCTGATAATGAGTATGAAAAATTAAAGTTAAGAGCTACTAATGATATAATTTAATCATGATACATAATACAACCCAAATTTTGTTCCATTCTAACCCGGGGAAAAATTGTTAAACTTTTGATCTATTAATCTTTGGCATAGCTGAATAGGTGCTCACCCTTTTTTTTTTTTTTTTTTTTTTTGTGGATTGTATAGCCGTGTTAACTTTGTAAATTGCCGATTTTGATGAAGGTACAACCTGGTATTTGTTCCGTTCACCGGGGTGGACCACCACAAGCAGTGCATTACTTTTGCTGCCGGGTTGCTCACTAAAGAGGACGTTGAATCATACACATGGTTATTACAGGGGTTTAAGACTGCAATGAGTTCTGTCCCATCGTGCGTGATCACTGATCAAGACCCGGCTATGAAGATTGCTATTGCTCAGGCTTTGCCAGATTGCCGACACCGGTTCTGTATGTGGCACATTATGACAAAGGTGAACGAGAAAATTGGGTCTGACTTGGTAAAAGATGTGCAGTTCCGTAATAGGCTAAACGGTATTGTCTGGAACGAGACCATCAGTGTAGGTGAGTTCGAAGTGCAATGGCATTCGTTAATGGAAAAGTACAACCTAACAACCCACCGCTGGTTCACCAAGTTGTATACTGAAAGGGAGTTCTGGATCCCTGCAAAAAAAGGGCGTAAATGCGGTGTGTGCGGGGAGTACGCCCGTCATAACGCTCGTAGTTGTCCGTATAAGTAAGCAGGTGTTGCGGTACTGTCATAATAAAAACCCCCACCCCTTATCTACCCCCGGTAGACATTGTGACCACGGTATGATTTTATTTATTTTGTTTATTGTAACCCCGTTGGCGGCACCTTTTTGTTTTTTTCCATCTTTGAAACGCATTGCGTTTGTAATTGATGAAGTGCAATCTGTTGCACATAGAACGGGCAGTTGCTACACTTTCTTCTTCTGTAGGCTTTTAAACTTTGTGTAGCACACACTTTGCGTTGCTCACCTTGATTATTTGAAACCCGGCATCCAGAAAAATTATGTCAATTCCCATTTAAATGTTTTATGACTTTCATTTGGTCCATTCATTTAATGTACAAGACGCGTGCATTTGGGCATATTTTTGGCATTCGGTACTACTGATAACTATGACAAGTCCAACGTGCATTACCCCCCCCCCCCCCCCCATATTTATGAGTCCTGATATTTATTCCATAATAGTATTCACTGTTGCAGCAAAGTACCACACAAGGGGTTGAAAAATGAATATAATAAAAATAACCCACCATAGAGGCCGGCTTAGTGTTTCTTTTGTACTTGTAATCGTGTGGCCTAAACCTCTACTTGAGTATTTTAAATCTATTATTCCACCACTACCATAACCAGAATCCCCACCGGAATAGGGTGGTCAAAAAAGCTATTAAACGACCCTCCACGAAATAAAATGTGTTGCACCACTACCGTGCTAATGCTAGTGGCTTTATATACACCAAAAAAATAACATTATCAAGTTTTTTTACTGTCCCAATCTGCATTTCCTACCCATGAATCAACCGTTCCGATCTGATGGAGTCGTACTCCCCCACCCGTGTGACAATGGTACGCATATGGATATTTGCCTCACTGAGCAGAATGTTATGCAAATAACGCCTGCGCAAGTTCAGAAACAATGAAGCGTCCCCTGCTTGTAATCCAGTGTTCCATTTTGGGCAGCGGTCCCCCATAAACGACTCCATATGGCGCATAGTATATATTGCCGATTCTGCGCCGCACGTGGTTTCACCCCATAGCAACGGCATCCTCGTGGGAGTCATGGACCTCAGTTGTAGTGCACGGACTGGCTGATGTTTCGTTTCAAGGTATGCAGCCAACAGGTCAACCTGCAAACAACACATGATTACAATATGGCATGCAATGGTACTAACCGGTAGGGGGGGCGACTATGATTGCATGGAGGTTACCATTTCGCCCGGAGCCCGCCCATACATTTGGACTCCTGTGTCTGTCGGTGGTGCACTGGCAATGATGTCGAAGGCGGGATGTTTGAAATTGATGCTCATGACATAGTAACGGGCTTGGTGCATTATTGCAAAAATATACTGTCACGTTGTACAATTATGTCATCGAAATTGTGTATATTACAGAACATTTTATGCACAGATCATGTCCTTACCATGTCTACTGTGGCCACCCCCACGCGCCCTACAGCATGGACCTCCGCATCAATACGGCGTGTGAACCACGAAAGCCGTTCATTTCTGCTGGCAGCAACATTCACGACAGCCCCAATCTGCACACACACCCACCATCACAATGTAGTAAAATTAGAGTTGGAACAAAGCATGTAGTCAGGTTTAAGTTCCAGGTAATTTCATGCTACAGAGAAGGTTATATTGCACAACTGCTTCGGCCGTACTAATTTTATCACAACGACAACTGACATATACATATTTTAAAATACAGAAAGAGAAAAATGCACCGGACCCCTACACTGGTTAGTGCTTTCCTAGGTACATACCGTAACGGCTGTTGTAAAGAACAAGCGTGAAGGCACACTCCGGCCCCTGGGTCTCTCTCTCGCATTCAGCACAAGACACCAAGCATCTACTACCACTTTGGAGACGTTCGTACCCTCCTTTAGCGTGTGCAGGCTAGCCCATATTGCTTTTCGATTAGCATACTCGAATAGTACTTCATTGCTATCAAATTAAACATACACCAGTTGTTACACAGTTTACGAGATTGCGTCCATATCCCTACATGTGGTGTACTCTACTTACCGGTCACCGTGCGGCGAATTAAAAAGCCACATCCAGACAACATATATTGGTGGTAGTGGAATTGCGGGGTAGCCCGAGGCTGTGCTGAAGAAAAAGCCAACAGGCTCAGGCTCTCGATCGGTGGGTCTTTTGCCTTTGCGGTCTGCCCTTAACTGAGGTGGTGACTCCGATATGATGGTCCTGTCGGGCGCACGTAGTAGAACCTGCATGATGAACCGTACGTGTTAATAAAATAGCACCAGAACTGAGATGCATTCACATAACAATTTATCAATCCATGAAGTCACTATCTTCACAAATCAGCATTATTCGACAATAGTATTTAGGTTATTCACTGCCCGTTAAATCTCAGACCTACAGATCAACAATGATACCTGCGCAGTGGGCGTCACTTCATTTGACGGCCCAGCCGTGGTACCTTTCTGGCGTGGTGCAGTGTGCGATGCTAATTCTGGCGTGGCCCTTGGCCTAGAACTTGGAACGGACGACGGCTGCAACAAGCATCAATAATCAATCTGGACTGCACCAGAACTTGAATTCATTCACATAATGCAAAGGGAAAAAAAAAACAGATTACAAAACACCAACAGACCCGTATAGAGTGCACCATGAACTGAGCTCGCAAAACAGGACCACTTGCATTTTGTATTACTTGTCATCTTTTTCTAGCCTGGTTGTAAAGTGCATATATATAGTGTGTACATTGGATTTGATTCCCCCAGTAGTGAATTTTTTTTTGGTCTCTTGGACATAACCATGACATACTATATGTTTAAGTATACATAGTAATTGATTTTTTATTTAAACATGGTTAATCTACACCCATTAGTCACAACACAGTTTCGTGCACTACTAACACAGCTACATATATACATATATATTTAGTTGGTTAGTCGTGCACTTTTAGGTCTGGAATGCACACTTACCTCGCCAGATAAAAAACCCCAACAGGTACGTATATATATAGTTGGTTACTCGTGCTGCCTTAGGACTGGAATGCACACTACTAGGGCAGAAATGTGGTTGGTTAGTCGTGCAGTTTTTGGTCTGGAATGCACACTTACCTCACCAGAAAATGCACAGCTATCAAACACCCAACCCCCCCCCCCCCCCAACCCCACAGTTCCGTGCACTAGTAACACAAGTACATATATACGCACACAAAGAGTGGCACCTCAAAGAGTGGTAGTGGAACCGTAGTCGCTGTAAAAAAAACAAATTGTAAAAGCATGCAAGGGTACAAGGAATGACATGTCAAATCTGCACTTCCCTCCTACTATTGCCTAAAAACCACAACCTGCTTCATGCTTCCCCCTACTGCCAATTAGTGATGCTATATATATATATATATATATATATATATATATATATATATATATATATATATATATATATATATATATATATATATATATATATATATATTGTTGTACACTATATATGTATTCCATAGCAATATATATAATATGACTACCCCAATTTCAGCTCTCTAATTTCTCTCTCTCTTTTGCACTACAATAGATTCATCACTGGAAAGAAAAATAAGCAGTGGTTTAACCACTAATTTAAAGATGCTTGAATTACATAACTATATGCAAATTGTTGAAAGTCCAGACCATCCTCGCATAGTTTATATGTGTTGGGTGCATCTGGATCTATTCTTCATGTTGTGCTAGGAAAAAAAAAAAAACCACGTATGAAAGGTATGCAGGGAAAACTATAAACTTCTACTCTACATCCAGATGCACCCAACACATACACACTACTACAATCTGAACCAACTAAATTACCATTAACACCACCCCTATGTTGCACTGGAACAACCCCCCCCCCCCCCCCTAATCTACACCCATTAGTCACAACACAGTTTCGTGCACTAGTAACACAGCTACATATACACATATATATTTAGTTGGTTAGTCGTGCATTTTTAGGTCTGGAATGCACACCCATTAGTCACAACACGGTCTCGTGCACTAGTACCACAGCTACATATATACATAAATATTTAGGTGGTTAGTCGTGCACTTTTAGGTCTGGAATGCACGCTTACCTCGTCAGATAAAAAATCTCAATATATACGTATATATTTAGTTGGTTAGTCGTGCACTTTTAGGTCTGGAATGCACACTTACCTCGCCAGATAAAAAATCCCAATAGATACGTATATATATAGTTGGTTACTCGTGCTGTCTTAGGACTGGAGTGCACACTTCTAGGGCAGAAATGCATAGCTATCGAACCCCCACCACCCCCAACAGAACCCACACTACTATAGCACACCCCCCATAACAGGACCAAACATAATGGACAATATAATGCACAAGGTAATGATCTTTAATTTTAACATGTTTATTCTATGCTCATTTCTTTCATTTTTGCACATTGTAATCTACATTCCCCTATATTAAAAAAGGGTAAAACAACACAGAATTAAAACCCCACAACAGACCAGGCTAGCATTGTCATTAAAAGAGACGGAGGTATGCCACTATACTACCCACCACAGCACCACCACCACCCCCCCCCCCCCCAATCTATTTGTTGTGATGTTTTGGCGATAGGGTGTTGGTGTTTAGTAATCAGAACAGAACCCACCATCCTTGAGGTACCATGACAAACCTGGTCAGTTGGTGTAATTACACCAGCCGTGGCAGCTGTGGTATCCACCACCAGCGGTGCTAGTTCTTGCGTCATTCCTAGACTAAAGCTCGGTGCGACCCACTCCGTCATTGTCGTGGTAGAGCCCCCCCCCCCCCCCCCCTGGTGCGGTACCTGCACAAAATAATAGGACCACACATTAGCAGCACACCCCCGTTTAGAAAAAACCAGGTTCTACTGCCACAATACACCTTCCAACCCAATATAGCACCCCCGAACCTGTGTAGTTTGCAATGCTCTAGCCCGCGTGGCTTCCTCCTCTACCCGGTCCAAGTCCCTCAAAAACTGCGTGCTCTGCCACACCGCATCCTCCAGGGGTGCACGCGTTACTCCCGGCATACGGTGAGGTGCTCTCTTTGAGTGCTTCGTGATTAGGGGTGCGAGTATACCCGCTACATCGATGATCTGTTGGAAGTCGCGATGTTCGTGAGCCTCGCTAGGGTTCCTGCGGACCTCCTCTGCAACCCTCACAGCTAAAGAACGAAGGTCTGTTGCCATGTTGGTGAACCCCTGGGCAAGCCCCTGCATGTGACCACAGGTTAAAGCACCCCACCCACATGCCACCCCCATTAGTCCAATGATTATGCATACCATCGTTTCACCCGGAGTACGGTCAGAAAGCACGTGGTTACCCCCTAACCGGCTAGAGGACTGGGGCCGCGAGGTCGATGCACCCAGATCATGTTGTGCGTGTGAGGCATCCCCTGCAGACGTTGGACGTGTGGTAGGCGTAGGTGGTGCACGATTCCGTGGTCCATCCTGCGCGTGCATTACAATGTTATTAGTGAGGGTGTTATTATAACCCCCTAAGTGGGTGTTTGCCATTGAGCTAAGGTGGACTTGTGAACGTACATGGAGTGCGGCACCGTGTGGTTGACTGGCGAGTGGAGTTCTTCTAGTAGTTTGACGCGGTGGTCGCGGTGCTGACTGACGCAATGGTGTATCCACCAGCCCGTTGCCAAACCCCCCCGCTGCAACCTCCCGTTCCTCCCGTGCTTCCAACCCCTTAGAAGTCCACCCATGCGACACCGGGGTGGTTCGTGGGACATCCCTTGCGCCTACAACGACCCTGTCAACATATAAGAGCTGCACCACAACATTTACACACATTAAAACATATCTAACAAACAACACATTCATCCATGAGTCGTACGAGATACATAACTTACAATCAAGAATAGTAGTGGGCCTGGGAATTTCCCCCGAGTGTTCAGAGACCACCTAGCATGGGTTTTTGCCAACGAGCGAAGCAGATACCCACACCAATCCAGCTCCTTAATCATTTTCACGTCATTAAACATGTGAACGGTTCTCTGATTCGCATACCCATTCAAAGTGCTTGCAACGAGGGTGCTTGCTACTATCACGCAAAAATGTCGTTTAAACCACATCCCACCGTTTGTGTGAGTTAACACCCTTGTAGTTAGAGCTTTCACTGTGATATTTCCCTTCCGCTTCTTAACATTACTCCGCCATGCCTTCAAGTCAGAGCCCACTACGTGGGTATCGCGCTCAGACATCGTAACAGTCCCATTTGGGAGCCCAAGCACACTCGCCACATCTTCGTTCGTGACACGTATCTTCCTCCCATAACCCAACTCCAAGACCATCTGTCCGGGGTCATAGTTGTCCGCCACCCAATACCCGATCCGTGAGGGTAATACCTTTGCCCGGAGGCCCAGCAGCCCCCCCATGCCCATCGCAATAACATCTTGTTTCTGCCGTGGCATCAGTGATGTGACCAGGTGCACGAGTTGCCTCGGACCCCCCCGTGTCTTGATCTGGGGTAACGGGCCTGCAGCCCCCTCATGTACCTGTTCATGCGTGAGGGTGCTCATTGGTCCACCGTGCTCTTTGTCTGCTGGTTCTGCGTGCTCTTCCTCTTCCGGTTCACGCGGGGAGTTGTGGTACTCCACGTCTATATCGCTGTCGTCGTCGCTCAACATGATCGGTTGTCGGGCGTCAACACCTGCAGCACCACACACAAACCCATGGTTAGTACACATATAACATGGTGACTGTAGCAAATGAGACTTGAACAACCAGAATGCAACCTGGAATTCATTATAAAAATTAAAAAAATAAACACACCCTACTAAGAAACTGGCTTAAATAGACGAAACCTGGAATTCCTTATAAAAAAATTTTTTTAAAAAAACAGAAAAAAAAAATAGGAAAAAAAAAAAGCAAAAAAGAAAGCAACATATAACATGGTGACTGCAGCAAATAGTCAGACATCAGAGGGTATATCGCATTGGTACGCTGGCAACTTACTTGAATCCATAGTCTACAGAGAAGGAAGTGACAATAGAGCCATATATGTGCAGGGTTCATACCGTGGAGCTGGTGAGAGTGCAATGTGTGTTGCTGAGTGGAAATAGTATTTACATGATTAATGTACATACACAATTATTTTGGCTGCTAAAAGAAACATTAGGATAGAATAAATTCAATAATTTTGTCTGGCGGCAGGTTTGTAGACCAAGAAAATGAGAAACATTAATTTCTTCCATTTAAAAGTCAAAAATTAGAACTGGTAGCTAGTAGTATGTATAAACTAATAATCCTTGATTAATACCTCATTGTTTCTGGAGCATTTTTGTTTCTAGAACTTTAAGTGGTCCCACTTCCCATATGGCAGGCAAAACTTCAAGAATTTGTACTTTATTTAACCCTGTACAACTGTGTTCCCAGTACCCACCCCCTACTGTTTTCAAAAATCAGCGCACAAACTTATTGAACCAAAAGTTTTGTTGTTAATAATAACCTCTGCAGGTGGTAGCACTGGTGCCAATTTCTCTACCTTAATTATGCTACTACGCATTGAAACAGACTAACAAGCCCTACTCTCATTTCATTTACCTTACACCTATATTAACAGATATATATATATATATATATATATATATATATATATATATATATATATATATATATATATATATATACACAGTGAGGTTAATGGGTTTCGTAGCTTGGTTGCACCTATGAATAGCAAATGCTGCTGTGGCCTCCTACCGTGATGTATAAATGAATACAAAACTGTTTGCACCAAACATGAAATGCATGCACATAACAATTTGATTGCATGGGAGTCCTAGTCCAAGAACACTGTTTAACACTACGCTCCCTATTTAGAGTTAGTACATAATAAATACACAAGTTGATCAGCAGATTTATTAGGCTGCGAATCAGAGATTTGAGATATGTTGTTGGATTCTTTCCTTGTTTCTCTAGATTTGTGAAGCTAACTACTATTATGGTTTATAGATTACACAACAGAATTAATAAATACACTGCAATCTGGAATTCATTATAAAAATAAATAAAAAAACAAGAAAAAAAAAACCAAAAAAGAAAGCAACACAAGGTTCCAAATTTGAACTTGTACTTACGAATATACATATATGCAGTATCATCACTCTTTTTGTGTTGATTTAAGTGAGGAGATAAGTTTAGAGTCAGTAAATAATAAATACACAAGTTGATCAGCAGATTTATTAGGCTGCGAACCACAGATCCACTCCAACACAAACCCCGAATGCATCACCAGGTTCAATGTCACACCATTACCTAATCAGAGATCCACTCCAAATACTATTACAGATGCACATGACAGTATTACCCCATCCCAACTAACTGGTAAATGGTAGAGTATATATAGTATATTATTAGTTAAGGGATACATGGTAATTTTGTGAAGCTAACTACTATTATGGCGCAACGCATTCTGCATTATACGTTTTGAACACTGTGTGTTTTATGTGGTGGTGCATGGTGTTTTATACGTTTCAAATGCACCCCCTACCCTTGGTTTATAGATTACACAACAGAATTAATAAATACACTTACCCACCAGTTCAAATGCGCATTGGAAGAACACATAATGCAACCTGGGATTCCAACCTGGAATTCACTATAAAAATACAATAAAAATAAAAACACTCCTACTTTGTAGCAACATAAGGTTCCAACAGAACAACACAGTAGGCATAGTAATAAACATCTCGGTTCAATTAATTTCCTCGTGCATACAGTGACGGTGAGTTTAGGTTGTTTAAGGTGAGGTGCATTACACGAATGCACCCCGGTAAAGCACCACTACATAATTTGCAGACCTCAAAATGCACCTGACCCTAAACCCTATATGAATTGAACCGTAAACCCTCAAATGGAACCCCAAACATTCTGTTCCAAAATCGATAACAAAAACTCCCAAATCGCATAAAACCTAGGAATTTAAATATAACTACACACCCAATTTTCTTTCTCTGCATGCTGTAATACATTACCAATTAGTGAGCTGAACCAATACTCAATTTTGATGGTGTCAGTGACAAACCCCTCTCCCCCCATCTACGTACTCACCCCAAGCACACCCCCCAGCCCCATAGCACTCCCAGTACACACTTACAGAGGTTGTATTTACTTATCGCACTAAAAGACTTGGATCAGACTCACCTGCCACATCCGACCGGTACGACGCCTGATGCCTGGCAGCAACCCTAGAAGCTATCCCAGAAGAAGCCCTGCCGACCCCCCCAACAGCCGTCAAATTCGTCAGACGGAGACCAGGAGGACGTCTATGCGCCCGGGGCCACGACGCCACCCTGCGCAACCCATGCGACGGCGGAGTCGCAGGCGCCAATTGCCGCCTCGGCCTACCACTTGATCGATTCATCACGCGACCGGGAACGCACGCTTCGCCGGAGAGTGGAGGGCACCTTTGCAATTGACTCGTCGAGCTGGAGGGTAATTTCGCTACGCGTGCGGGTTGGGGGATGTGTTTTGCGTTAATGTTGGTGTGTAAGCCGGCTAAAGTGCAACTGCTTGTGTAGTTGGCAGTGCATTCGACTACGGTGCACCCCCAAGAATGACCACTGATCAAACGAAATGCACGGCTGGGTATGGTGCACAAATGCACATGATAATGAGAATGCACATCTGAACAGTTTTCTATATATATATATATATATATATATATATATATATATATATATATATATATATATATATATATATATATATATATATATATATATATATATATATTGTTGGTCCCGAAAGGGTGGCGAGAAGTCTAGAGGGGGGGGGGGGGTGAATAGACTTCTCTAACTTTTTAAACTTTCTTCGAAAACACACAAGGCAAATAACACTTTGGTAATTTCAACTCTAAGTAACAAGTATCAACAAGATAAACAACTTAGAGTGTGCAGCGAAATAAGTAGTGGTAAAGTGTTATGCTTAATTAGTGCGGTGCTCCAAGAGAGATTCTAAACATGCAACACGTTAGAAACACTTGATATGGTTCAAGGATGATGTACGTAAAGTTTGGCTTGCATGCAAACGTGGGAACTATCAAACCCAGACAGATAAAGATAGGCGATAAATCGTAATCGGGTTAGTTCGCAATTAGAATAAGCATGCACAAAATATATGAGCAGTAAGTAAATAGAGAGAGAGATTTATAGTGGTTCAGAGGTGGTGTAATCCTCCTAGTCCACTCTTCTCCTTTCACTTCAAGGAGGAAATTCACTATTCTTCGATCACCCAGATACAATAGTGAATAAGTGTCCACCGACACTTCTCCGAGTGCTTCGCACAAAGCTACACTCCTCCAAGGTTTTTCGCAAGCTCCTCTTGTTACTCCGCCTTCCCGAGTACTTCGCACCAAGCTGTACTCCTACACCACGAGAACTACGCACAAAGCTACGTCCTCTCAGAGTTTTCACAAACTCCTCTTGTTACTCTGCCCTTCACCACGAGTGCTACGCACAAAGCTACACTCAACCAGGGTTTTTCACTCTCTCTAGTTACTCCGCCCTCTTTCTACACTCGGTAGAGAATATTACAAAGAAATAAAATTTCTCTCTCACTCAGACTTGAATTTAATTCTATGAAGCTCTGTTTCCCCCTTTTCGGCTAATTAAAAAATAACTTGTATCTTTTGCTTGTATGTCTTAGCCGTTGTTCAAGTTGTTGAACTACTCAATTACTTGGGGTTCTTATCTCTGAACTCTTCACTACTGCATGTTTTCAAGTCTGCTTGGACAATTTATAGCTAGTGAAAGCTATTTGCCCGTTTGATCAACTATCGATCTTGATCGTCCATTTTGAATTGTAGTTGATCAAATAATATTGTCAACTTGATCTGAAATATTAGGTAGATGTCATTTCTCCTTTTGTCAGATGATTTGAATAATTTTCCCGTTGCCGTGTCTTGAATTTTGTAGCCTCCAAAATTTGAATAAGTTCGGCGCGACAATCTTTGACATTTCTGGTCCTTCATAAATACTCTGACATGTCAAGTTGATCAAATAATTTATCTGCTGATTCTTGCTTGAGTATAAAATAATTTCTCCGCGAATCAGCCTTCTTTGAGCGTCTCCGGTTCCACCGTAAAAACTTGATGTTCAGATGAAAATATATCAGATATTTTCTCCTTCATGATCCTTGTAAAATAATATACTGGAACCTCTATAAAAACTTCACAGTTGTCCATGGTGAGATGCTCTGTTTCGAATTTAAGCTTGGTCCACCATACTTGGTGTGTTTCTCCATATGGTGCATGGCTTTTGTGAGACTTGTGCATTTTACTTAGTCTCCATATTCTTAGCTAGTCTCCATCTAGCTAGTCTCCATGTTAGCTAGTCTCCATTAGCTAGTCTCCCAAGCTTAAAAATTCTTCATTTGAGATTCAAACTTAGGATCATTTAGCATATAACTCACACACGTTTCTTCCAACTCCTCTAGCATGGTTCTTAATGACTTATCCGCAACTTAATTATGTTAAGCTATAATCCCGCTTAACATTTAAAATCAACTTGTGATTTTCCAGACTTGTACATGGGTTGCATGATATGGGTGCACCATACTCCGTAGACTCAAACTGACTCAAATAGAATAAAAATGGGAACTACTTGATTTTTCAAAAATACATTCGGCTAATCAAAATTTACAATATATTCCTAACAATTTCCCCCTTTTTTATGATGCCGAAACTTATACCCAAGTCATTTTGGCTTTGTCAATTTTGAAAAATAATTCCTTTTTAATCGCTTTTATTTCGACTGGCCAATTGACGGGTTTAACAATTTTAAGACCTAGAGATTTTAATTTTGGACGGTCCTAAACGTATATTGAGACTATAACACAGGGTTGCGTATTGATTTTTATCTTTTAATTTTTCTTCCCCCTTTCAATTTTATTTTCTCAATTATACGCATCACATGCAATTACTAAGTCCAATTTAAAATCTTGTGACATAAAAACACAAAATAAATTAACTAGGACTTACTTCGTATGGTACGAAATATTTTCATCATGCAATTTCAACCCATTTTAGCTTAGCATATATAAGATGTCAAAAGAGAAGTGCTAGCTAAAATAAATTATACACCAAAAATTGATTTGTCAATCAAACTTGTTACCTCCCTTTCAACTTGGCGTTGATGAACTCTCTTAGCTTCTTGAAATCCTTCTCGAGGCCCTTGTGTTGATATGGTGCGGCTACTTGTCCGGTGATGTAGTTGCCATAAGCCTCTCTTATATTATCTCCTTTCAACACTCCGGCTTCATGCCAAAAAATGCATTCGTCAAGTGTTCGGCCATCACTCATTTGGTCACTTCGGTGTCCGAACTCTGTTTGAAGCTCTTGCAATTTTTGTATCCTTGTTGCAATTGGCTTCGGCATTTGTGGCATTGGAGAAATCGGCCTTGGTGGCAACACATCATGAGAAGTTGAGCTCGAGCTAGGACGAGTTTCTTTAAAGTAATCAACCATACTTACACGGCTTGGAGCTCTTGGTGGTGTTGGTCGAATTAGTTCAACTATTGGTCCTCTTGGAGCTCTTGGTTGTGTGTATGCATAAGCTTGTGGCACAAAATGACGTGACAATCCTTTCCCCTTTTCGGCAGCATCTATGAATCGTTGAAAGCTCTTGGTGGAAGAATCTTGCTTGTCATGCACTCTCTCTAGAAGATCCATGTGAATACGCGATTGAGTTAGTAAACCTTGCACTTGTTGTTCCAAAAGTTTGAGCCTCGACATAGTATCGGACCCATGCTTTCCCATTTCATTGAACAACTTCATCACATCTTTCTTCAATTCATCTTTGGCCGTGTCAATTTCGGTTTTTAATAGGCCTTGCCTATTACACAATTGTTGAGCACGATCCACCATCTCCTTGTGATAATCATCAAGTTTTGTGTCCATTGCCTCCATCTTTGTTCTCAATCCACCCGTAGATTCTTGTACAATGGCCTTAACATCTCCAACAATCTCTTCTCTTAAGGCTTGAGTATTTATCAAGGGTTCATGTTGCACGGGTGGGGTTGGAATTGGCAAAGGGTGTGCAAAATCATCTCTTGGTGTGGTGATCATTGTATCAACAAGGTTGGGTTCGGCTTCCTCGGTGTTGTAGCAAAGAAACAATGTTGATCTATTTCTTGGATGTTCTTGGTCATAAAACTCATAGGAAGATGGCAAATTAGGCAAATTCCTTGTTTCATCCAAGTTCAAAGAAACCCCTTGACTTGGTGCATTTCCTTCTTCACGAATAGACTCCGTAACCTCCGTTACGGGATGTGGAAAGTAAGATTCAAAGCTCAAATTTTCATCTCCAAAATTCGCAAGATATGGATCAAATGCCACGATCTCTACACCATCATTTCTCGCCAAAGATCCCTCTCCGGGTCCTCTTCGGGTATCCTCTAAAGACATAGCGGTGGCACGGCGAATATCATTCGGATCAAATTCACCTATAGGCACTTCGGTTGTGGCTTCAACCATCACTCCCTTTTCGGTTCTCTTCTTCTTAGCAAGCATGGTCAAGAAGCAAGAATTAATCACCGAAAGCCGGGTAGCTCTAGCAAGATCACGTGTGCCCAACCAATTCAACACCATTTCTTCCCTTTTCAAGGTATTCAGCCCTATTGATTCGGCTAGCAAGTTGTGATCCCCTAATCTCCATGCTCTCCATTCTAGTGCTCTTTTATACTCCTCCAAAAGTGCACTATCCGCCCCAATTGTTGATATTTCATCATCACTTCCAACTTCAACTTGATCATTCACAACAACATCCACTTCAACTCTATTTTCCTCAACAAAGCCGTGGCTCTCAAAGATAATTGGGTTCGGGTTTTGAGTGGTTAAGGGTCTTGAGATTGGGTGGCTTGATTGTTCTTCGTTGGATCGGACGGCATGGGTGTTTGAACCTTCATGGCTTGGTTCTCGGATATATTGTTTAAGGTTTTGGAAGGGGTTGGGCAATTTTCTTTTTCGGGTGGGTTTTGGTAGGCTTGAGGGTAAGGAGGGATTTTTAGGTTCATTGGAGTTGGGTGGCCGAAAGAGGTAGCTATGGTTTGTAATATGCTTGGCTTTGGTAAGGGTGACATTTTTGGTTCTCAAAATCTCACCAACGGCAAACCCGTAACCGATCTCCTGTTGAAACCATCTATCCACCAAAGGCTTGGCCTTCCTTATAGACTCACACAACCCCAATAGATTTGTCCTCCACTTGCTTATTGAAGTCGGTGACATCAAGAATCATCCCGCTAAGTACACGGCTCGACCTTCTTGATCCTCCAGTTGTGAATGACTCCACCTCCACTTGATTAGCCTCCATTTGAGTAGAAATAGAATTTAGGAATTTTTTGGTGCAAGATTGAGTGATTCGGCAGTGAGGTCCGAAATAGGATAGAAGGGATGGGTTTTTGGATTGTGAGGTTATTTGGGTAGGATTTTGGGTTTGGGTGATGGGTTTTAGTGTGTAGAAGATTTTTGTGTAGAGAAATTAGAGTGGGTATAGGAGCATTGAGAGATTTTTGGCTTCTTCTAGTGTGTTTTTCCGGCCGGCGAGAGAGAGGAGGAGGAAGAAGGCTTTGAGTTCTTCTAGATTTCCAATTCTACCCGTTAGAATTGAGGGAGAAGGGTGAGAAATTACTCTTTTGCCCTCTAGTGGGTAGAGAGAGAGTATTGATCTCTTTGATGATAAATTCGACATTCCACATGATTTAAATTTGCCAGCTCAGATTTATATACTCCATTTGTGAGTACATGGCGCCAAAAATTGTGCTTCAAATAATCGCCAACCTGGAGCAAATCAGAAAAAAAATCTCGAAAATAATTTGTTAGACCAATAAATATACTCCAGATAAATATTATTATTTCAATTTCATGGTTCAATAAAGCTGATTTTCTGAAAAGAAACCTGATAAAAATAAATTGATCAGACAGATACCTAATATCTGTAAAGAATTTCAAGTTCCCAAAACAATTAAATCTTTTGACTTTCTAAAATTGGGCCTAACTTGTTTGACTTTTGAATCTCCAAAATGGGGCAAGCATTCATCAGAAAAACATTTTTCTCAACATGCAAACTCAAATAAACCCAATAGGCATGCAAATATCTAAATTTCCCTTAAATATATTCAATTTCATCAAAATTAACCCAATTGAAAAATTGTTCCCCCTAAATTGCATACTAATCTCAAATTAATCTAATTAAACATATTTAGCAAACAAATTACACAAATCAATTATGCTAAAACGTGACAAATTAAATAGACATACGTATCACATAAATAAATCGCAAATTTAGGTACGCAGATTTCGTAAGACAAAATTATAACACATAAATTTTACGAAAACATGTACACAAATAAACATATATTATACGTACATACACAATTAAATTAAACACATAGATCACATAAATTACATGCAATACACAGTACGTATCAAAAATTAACAAGAATTAAGAGTTAAGGAATTGCTTAGCTCATTTCGATCATTCCCATTTCATGCCTTAGAGTTGCAAAACGAGATTCACACAACGGCTTTGTGAGAATGTCGGCAATTTGATTCTCCGTGGGAACATGATAGATTTTCAAATCTTTCTTTTCGACGTGGTCTCGGATAAAATGGTGTCGAACGTCGATATGCTTGGTTCGCGAATGAAGCACCGGATTTTGGGTTATGGCGATTGCACTTGAATTATCGCATAAAATGCTAACATTTTCGCACTTAATCCCATAGTCCAACAATTGTTGCTTCATCCATAAGATTTGTGCACAACAACTCCCAGCTGCAATATATTCGGCTTCGACAGTGCTCGTAGCTATGGAGTTTTGCTTTTTGCTGAACCAAGAGACCAATCTTCCCCCTAAGAACTGGCATGTCCCTGAGGTACTTTTTCGGTCTATTTTACAACCTGCAAAATCTGCATCTGAATAACCAGTTAGTGTAAAATCTCCTTCTTTGGGATACCATAATCTCACATTGATTGTTCCTTTGAGATATCGAATTATCTTCTTGGTTGCAATCAGATGACTTTCTTTGGGCTTTGATTGGAATCTTGCACATACGCCAACCGAGTAGGATATGTCCGGTCTGCTTGCGGTTAAGTATAGTAACGATCCAATCATCCCTCGATACATCATTTGATCGACATCTTTTCCTTCATCATCTTTATCCAATTTTTGAGATGTACTCATGGGAATTTTGACTGAGGATTTTCCATCTATGCCAAATTTCTTGATAAGATCTCTTGTGTACTTGGCTTGATTTATGAAAATTCCTTCTTCAAGTTGCTTCACTTGCAGTCCCAAAAAGTAATTTAATTCTCCCATCATACTCATCTCGAACCTATTCTGCATGAGCTTAGAAAATTTCTCACATAAAGATTTATCAGTACTTCCAAAGATAATATCATCAACATAAATTTGTACTAATAAAATGTGATTATTTTCTTGAATTCTAAAGAGGGTTTTATCGACTAGACCTTTGGTGAATCCACAACTAATTAAGAACATTGACAAGGTGTCGTACCAAGCTCGCGGAGCTTGTTTTAACCCATACAATGCCTTCTTTAATTTGTAGACTTGATCACCAACGTCTTTTACCTCAAAACCGGGTGGTTGTTCGACATAAACTTCTTCTTCAAGTAAGCCATTAAGAAATGCGCTCTTTACGTCCATTTGATATACCACGAAATTTTTGTGCGCTGCATATGCTAGGAATATCCGAATTGCTTCGAGTCGTCATATTCCTTCTTCTTGTGAATACCCCTTCGCGACTAATCTTGCTTTATTCCTAACAATGACGCCGTCTTCGTTTGCTTTGTTCCTAAAGACCCATTTAGTGCCAATTACATTTTGGTGCGTTGGTCTTGGAACAAGTTTCCATACGCCGTTGCGCTTGAATTGATCTAATTCTTCTTGCATGGCATCTATCCAACTTGGATCGGCTAAAGCTTCATCAATTTCCTTTGGCTCCAGTTGTGATAGAAAACATGAGAACATTGCATCTTGTTGTTGATTCCTAGTAGATGATCGTGTTTTCACTCCGTCACTTGGATTTCCAATGACTAAGTCATGTGTGTGACTTCTTAGCCATTTTCGATTCGGTTGAAAACTTGTTGGATTCTCAGAGTTTCCTTCTTGATGTGATTCCACTAGTTGTGTATTAATGACGGGTGCATCTTCTTGTTCATCTACTGGAATTTCTTCTTCTTGAATTCTTGGTGCAATTTCGGTTGTACGTGATATTTCGGGTATCACATTTGATATTGCCTCAAATTGGTGAGTACCCATATCACTTGATTCTTCTACTTCCTGCAACACATTATCTTCGAAATTGTCATTAGAAGTTATTAAATCACGATTACCTTCATCATTTTTGCCATTATTGCCGTGATTTTCATCAAACACAACATGAATCGATTCTTCTACCACCATGGTTGATTTGTTGAAAATTCTATACGTCTTGCTGGTGGATGAATATCCTAAGAATATTCCTACGTCCGCTCGCTCGTCAAAAGTCTTTAATTGAGACTTTCCATTAACAAGTACAAAACATTTACAGCCAAATGTATGAAAATAGGTGAGATTGGGTTTTCTCCCTTTCCATAATTCATATGGTGTTTTGTTATAAGACTTGTGGATTAGACTGCGATTTTGAGTATAGCACGCCGTGTTAATTGCTTCTGCCCAAAATCTCTTTGGTAGTCCGGCGGCCGTTATCATGACTCGTGCGGCTTCCTTGAGTGTTCGATTTCTTCTTTCAGCTACACCATTTTGTTGCGGCGTTCGTGCGGCAGATAATTGATGTAAGATTCCTTGTGAATTGCAGTAAGATTGAATCACTCTGTTCCTCGATCGGTTCGTATTGTTGCAATCTTCATGTCTTTTTCGACTTGCAGTAGCTTCAATAGCTCTGGCAACTTTGATAAGACCTCATCCTTTTTCTTGATGAATATTGTCCATGTGTACCTGGAAAAATCATCAACAACAACCAAAGTATATTTCTTACCACTTATACTTACTGGGTCTACTGGACCAAATAAATCCATGTGCAGTAGACTTAAGGGTCTTGATGTTGACTCTTGAGCTTTGACTTTGAATGATTCTTTGATTTGTTTTCCTTTCTGGCATGCATCACAAATTTGATTTTTCTTGAACACAATGTTGGGTAGTCCTTCGACTAGATTATTTCTGGCAAGCTTGTTGATGGTTTTGAAATTCAAATGATTTAGCCTTTTGTGCCATTCCCAACAAGCTTCATTCGAATTATTTGCTATCAAGCATACGGATTCCTTCGTTGTACTCCAATCCACAACATACATGTTTTTCTTTCTCGATCCGGCTAGTACGACTTCATTCGTAGATTCGTCCTTGACTTGACATTTGCCTTTGTAAAATTCTACGAGATATCCTTTGTCGCAAAATTGACTTGTACTAAACAAGTTAAATTTTAATCCTTCGACATAAGATACGTCATCAACTCGTAGACCATTTTTCACAATCGCGCCGGTTCCTTTTGTCATTCCATATCGATCGTTTCCACCGAAAACTACTTTTGGTCCTTCGATACTTTTGAACTCAACTAGACTAGCTTTATTGCCGGTCATATGTCGAGAGCAACCGCTATCGAAATACCAAATTTCCTGCAAGAAAGATTAATTATTTTTAGGTACCCATGCTTGATTGGGTCCTTTTGTGTTAGTAATTTTTGGCATCCAAATCCACCTAGATCCCACTGATCCAAGAATAGGTGATCTGTAAACTAAATAATTTTCTCAAAATTATATTATTACTTAAAATTACCGGGTGTCACACTCTACCCTCCTTAAAAGATGTTTCGTCCCCGAAACATAAAGCTTGTCTTCAACTTAGATTTTCTATATATCCAAAATTCCATAACCTAGATTTTCTATATCCCAAAGGTTCGTACCGCTCTGATACCAATTTGTAACACCCATTTTCTTTTGGTTAGTTAATGCTTCCGCTATGTTATTAGTGAATAATTCAATTAAGAAAGATTAAATATTAAGGAAATTTTGGTTATGAAAATTGGGGTGTTACAGAGCGAAGCAGAGCAGGCGAAGAAGTAGATATAGGTTCTACTTTTTTTTTGTAAGTGACCTTAATCGGGAGCCCGGTCCCGAGTTTGTACCGGGCACTTTACAATTTAATATAAGATTTTTTGCTCCAACTTGTATCGCTCGTCTTCATTTACACTTTTATTTTCAATCATACATGCGCCGAACAACTAGTGCTCGACCTTATGGCCTTATGGCCTGGTCATGCATTTCTCGACCCACTCAATGTCCGACCTTGTGGCCTCATAGCCCGGTCGTGCATCATTCGACTCGTTCGACACCCGACCTTGCGGCCTTATGGCCCGGTCATGCGTCTTCTAATTGGTCTAATGCCCGACCTCACGGCCTTACAGCCCAGTCGTACATCTTTCGAATGGAATTCCGACGCTGTGCTGGCCTGCCTGATCAGGTTTACCCGATCTCCTGGCCTTGTCGAAATTTTGAAAACTAGTAAGCCTCCACGATCGGGGTGTTCCCGAGCGACGGACCTACAGCACTTCCTTCATCCTAGCCCCCACACTATTGTGCCCTTGAGGCACGAATGGGTGCGATAGTGGAAAGAAGTTGGACGGATCGGGGAATTATGCTGGGAACTCTGGCTTTCCCGATCGGTGGCGTGACCCAGGTATCCGCCGAAGAGGAGCGCATGTGACTGGTCGATGAACTCGCCCGGTCAAGATAACTTGATGATGACCCAACCTGCGTTTAATGAAGGTAAGGAAAAAACCGATCGGGCCGCCGTATGCAAACGGTCGAGCAATCACCGATCGTATATACATTAAATCTTCCCGCTCACAGGCGGTTTAAAAATTATTTACAACGATAAATTTTAATATAAACGACGACCTGGACCAACTCGCAGGTCGAGCCCCCACTTCGTCTAAAATTACAAAAAATAGGTTAATGCCTAAACATAACGAGGTGCTCAGAATTCCAAGTCCCCTCGATTACCCGACCGGTTGTTGTCTCCAGTCGGTATGTCCCCGGCCGTATGACAGCGCTGATGATGTTCGGCCCTTCCCAATTCTGAGCTAGCTTTCCACCTTCCAAAGGTTGACTGGTCTCCCGCCGTCGTAAAACGTAATCTCCGACCTGAAAATAACGGGGGTTGACCCGAACATCCTTCGAACTCTTGACTCTCTTTTGATACTCGGCCATACGCCGAGTGGCTAGCTCTCTCTTTTCCTCGACCCCATCGAGATCCACGACCATCGAGTGTTCATTCTCCTCTGCATTGTAGGTTCGTTCTCGGTCGGTCGGGATCCATGCCTCGATCGGGAGTCGGACTTCTGCTCCGTAAACAAGGGCGAAAGAGGTCTCCAAAGTAGCCTCTCTCGGGGTCGTCCGATAAGTCCACAAAACATATGGTAACTCATCGGCCCAACTACGACCGGCCGAGTGTAGATTCTTTTTCAGACCTTCCAAAATCGTTCGATTGGCATTCTCCACTTGTCCATTTCCCTGCGGGTAAGCCACCGACGACCGGACGTGAGTCGTCCCGATCGTTGCCAAAAAGTTCTTGAAATACTGGCTTACGAATTGGCGGCCATTGTCGCTAATGAGATGCACGGGCACACCAAAGCGGGAAATCACATTGCGCCATAGGAATCGAGCACACTGCTGAGAGGTGATCGTGGCCAACGGCTCGGCTTCAATCCACTTGGAAAAATAATCAATGGCGACAATTACAAACTTTCTTCGACCGGAGAATTGAGGGAAGGGTCCCAAAATGTCCACCCCCCACCTGGCGAAGGGAATTGCAGTCGTGACCGGTTGGTAAAAGGTAGCCGGTCGTCCAGGCATCCGGGCGAATAATTGGCACGTCTCACATTCCCGAGCTAACTTCTCACAGTCTAGCTGGAGGGACGGCCAATAATACCCGATCAGCATGATTCGACGAGCTAAGGATCGGCCTCCTTGATGTGAAGAGCAAATGCCCGAGTGCAATTCCTTCATGACCAAATCGGCCTCAAACGCGGTCAAGCAACGCATAAGGGGGCCTCCATACGACCGCCTGTAAAGACGACCGTCCAAAACTTGGAACCTTGGGGCTCTAAGCTTTGCCTTCCGAGCACGCTGAGGGTCGTCTGGGAGTCGACCGTGCTCAAGGAAGTCCTTCAGATCGGTGATCCAATTATCTTATACCGGTTGGATTGGATTGACCGACAGACGGTGGATACTGTGCCTCGGGATCACCAGAATCCGAGCGATCTTCGACATGTGTTCCGGGGCGTCTTGGGCCAATTTGGACAAGATGTCCGCATCGGCATTATCCAACCGGGGTATGTGCCGAACGGTATACCCCCGGAACTAGGTGAGCTTCTCCATGGCCAGGTCTCGGTATAACTGTAGTCGTTCTCCGTTCACTTCGTAATCCCCGAGAACCTGCCCGACCACGAGCGCGGAATCCGTCTGAGCTCGAATGTATTCAGCCCCCAAGTCCCAAGCACACTGTAAACCGTTAACAAATGCTTCGTACTCGACTTCATTGTTGGTCGGATGGAACTGATACATAAGGGCGAAGTAGACCTTGAATCCCTCCGGGCTCGTGATAACCACTCCTCCTCCTGCCCTTTTTTTACTGCTCGACCCATCAGTAGCCAACGACCACCACTCAGCCTCGGGATCCGCAACCTCAGGGGGTCGGGTATCCCGGGCGGTGCACTCGACCAAGAAATCTGCAAGGGCTTGACCTTTGATGGCTGGTCTTGGTCGGTATTCGATCGCGTACTAGGTCAGCATTAACGCCCACTTGACTAGGCGACCGGATGATGAAGCAGTTCGGAGGACTGGCCCGATCGGCTGATCGGTCAAAACGCGAATTGCTCGACCTTGAAAGTAGGGAGCCAACTTCTTTGCGGCAATGTACAAGGCATAGACGACCTTCTCTAACCGGGAGTACCGGAGCTCGGGACCATGTAGCGCGTGGCTTACATAGTACACCGGTCGCTGGACCCCTTCCAGATCGGTTCGGCACAGTACTGCGCTTACTGCTTGATCGGATACGGCCAGGTATACGTCTAGCTCTTCCCCGAGCTCAAGCTTCGACAGCACGATTAGTGACATGAGGTACTCCTTCAACTCGTCGAAAGCCGCTCGGCACTCGTCATCCCAGACGAACCCATTGACTTTACGCAATACCTTGATGAAAGGTAAAGCACGCTCGGCTAATTTGGAGAGGGACCGGCTGAGAGCTGCCAACCGACCGGTCAATTGCTGGACTTCCCGAACGGTAGAAGGTGGTTGCATGTCCAAAATCGCCTTGACCTTGGCCGGGTTGGGCTTGATCCCTCTCTTGGTCATCATGTAGCCGAGAAACTTCCCGGTCTGAACCGCAAATGTGCACTTGGTTGGGTTCAGCCTCAACTGGTACTTCCTCATGATCTGGAAGTACTCCCGGAGATCCCGAGTGTGGTCGGATCGGTCCCGACTCCAGACCATCATATCGTCAATATACGCCTCCATCGTTCGGCCTAACAGTTCGGCGAAGAGCATATTGACCATCCTCTGATACGTCGCTCCCGCGTTGCGGAGGCCGAACGGCATCACTCGGTAGCAATACAGCCCGTCCGGGGTTACGAAGGCTGTTTTGCTCTCATCTTCATGGTGCATCATTATTTAATGATATCCCTTGAATGCATCCATGAAGCTCATCAACTCGGCCCCGGCCGTCTCGTCGACCATCTGGTGTATACTCGGTAAGGGATACGGGTCGAGCGGACATGCCTTGTTGAGGTCGGTGAAGTCAATGCACATCCTCCAAGCTGGGGGTTTAGGAACAAGGACAATATTGGCCACCCACTCGAGACAAATTACCGGCCGGATGTGCTCGATCGCCGCCATCTTCTTGACCTCTTCTCTAACAAACTCACGGCGATCGGATGAAAGGTGCCGGGTCTTCTGCACGACTGGCTTTGCTGCGGGATCGACTGCTAACTTATGACAGATGACCGTTCGGTCAATCCCGGGCATATCTTCGGGCCCCCATGCAAAGATGTCAGCAAACTCCCGGAGTATTGCCAAAACTTCCGCTCGGAGCTCGGGGGTGAGGGCCCGGCCAATCTTGATCTTCTTGTCCGGTCGGTCCTCAGACAGGGAAACTTCCTCTATTTCCTCGGAAGGCTCGGGTTGTTCCTTCCGGTCTTTGGAATCCTCTTTGGCAATCGTGTTCACCCGGGAAGACTGACCGGAGTCACGTCGATTGACCGCTCGGGTATAACACTTCCGGGCGGATTGGACATCGCCACGGACCACACCGACCCCATTGGGGGTGGGGAATTTCATGCACAGGTGAGGCATTGAAATTATCCCACCAATCTTCATGATTGCGAGTCGGCCCAAGATGATGTTGTGGACACAGTGGAGGTTGACCACAACGAACTCCAGCTCCGTCTTGATCGACTTCGGGGAGGTGCCGATCTCTACTGGGAGCGTTATTTTTCCCTCGGGGTAAATAAGAGCCCCGGTAAATCCCGACAGTGGTACACCGACCTGAGTCAGCTCCTTCCTATCGAGCCCAAGCTTCTCAAACACGTCCAAGTAAAGCACGTTGACACTGCTCCCAGTGTCCACCATAACCCTCTGGACATCCGTCCCTTTAACATCAATCGTGACCACGAGTGCCTCCATGCCGTGGTCACCGCTGCTAGGTTGATCTTTGAGGGTGAAAGTTATGGGTTCCATCTTCTGCCTCTTCCCGGTGTCCCGGGAATCCACTATTGCGACCGGGCAATTATCCCTCGGTCGGGAAGCGTCCTCCAATCCACCAAAGATTACGTGGATGGTCGGCTTTCCTGCCGGTCGGCTGCTTGATGGGGGGTCAGGATCCCGTCGGTCATCTCGACGATCGTCCCTACGATCATCTCTTCGGTCCTGACCCGACCGATCGGAACGTCCATCACGATCAGAACGCTGATGGGAGCGCCGGTGGTCTCTCCGATCGGTATTCTTCTTTGTGTCTTCTCTCTTCCCCACACACTTGTCCAACTTCCCACGGCTGAGAAGATCTTCCAAAAGTTGGCGCAAGTGGGTACACTCCTCAGTGTCATGCCCTGCACAGCGATGATAAGCACAATGTTTGCTTGTGTCGGGGCCATCTGGATCGGGATGGGAGAGTTTGATGAGATTGCAGGACTGGGCGTACTGCATGGCCTCCGCTGCGGATCGGTTCAAGGCCGTAAACTCACCAGGCCTGGTGCGGGATCGGGGATGGTCATCACCCGATCGGTGTTCCGCCCGGCCGGCCGGTTTACGGGACGAAGACCCGACCTCCTGCGAGCGTTTAACGGCGTTCGCCTCGTCGGCGTTGGCATAGTCTGTGACCCTTCGGAGGGCCTCTTCATACGTGGCCGGGGGGTGTATAATGAAATCTTGGTACAAATAACCCGCCCGGAGAGAAATATGGAGCATGTGGGTGGCAGCCGCGTCGTCCATAGGCTCAACTTCCCCGACCGCTGCCTTCCACTTGACGAGGAAATCGGTCAAGCTTTCCCCTTCGAGCTGCTTGGCCTTTTCCAGGTACATATAGGACTTTCTCACCACCTTGGAGGTGATGAATTTCCTCACGAACTTGATCGCCAGGGAATTAAAATTTGCAATTGAACCCGGCTGCAAAGTTCGGAACCACTCCGCCGCCCGACCGGTGAGCGTGGAGTAAAAAGCCCTACACATCACGGCGTCTGATACGCCCTTCAACATCATGTTTCCTTAGAAATCGTTGACATGGACCTCAGGGTCCGTACGGCCATCATAGCTTTTCTCCCTGGAAACCTTCAAATCAAGCGGGTAGGGCTGAGCCATTACCTCCGCAGTGAAGGGCGTTCTCAACAAAGATGATTGGTCGACCGGGGGTGTTGCAGGGTGCTCGTTTCGGAACCGAGCGAACTCCGCCTGGAGGTTGTAGAGCAATCCTCGGGTTTCGTTGAGCTCGACCATCTGGGCGGCTTGGGCTGACTCCCGAGCGCGTCGCCGACGGTGAGATCTCGACCCGCTATGCCCGGATGAAGCCTCTTGGCTAGCCTCCTGCATCTATACGTCTTCCGGCTTCCGGTTCGGGTCTTGGGGTCCCAAACGTTGTCGCATCGCCGGTCGAAGGCGGTCAAAAGCTACCGCCCGGGCAACTTCTTCGGGGTCCTCTGCTCGGGCTGGAACCTCCGGTGCTTGCTGGGCCTGCCGTGGTGCCTCCATCGCATCAGCACCTCCCGACCCCAACCGCGAACGAGTCGAGAGTCGAGCCCGGGAAGTGGGCTGATGCTGCGGCTCTACCTGTGCGGTCGGGTAGACTGGAGGGGCGGCGGCTGGATCCGTGTACGCAGGCGTAAAGGGTGGGTAGCCAACCGGTGGTGTGTAATACATCGGTTGACCGGGCCAGTACCCGTACGGTTGAGGAGGGATCGGGTACGGATATTGGCCAGGATATGGCATCTGCTGCTGTTGGTACTGCTGACCGAGTGTCGGGTATCCCGGTTGGATGTAGTTTACCGGCTGTTGGGCGGCCGGGTATGTGTTCGACGGATGAGGTGGTGAGAGATTAAGATTTAGGTCCATTGTCTGACCTTGCTGCTGGGTCGCCTGTTGGTCGGATGAGCTTGCTGCATCCGCTTGATCGTCGGCGAAGTTGTTGTATGCCCACGGATACATGGTTGATGAGAGACCGGGTGCTCGTCAAGACAGTAGCTTTCTTGCACGGGTCCCCACGGACGGCGCCAAAATGATAGTGCTAATTGCCACGTAATGCGGTAATTAAATAACACAAGACCAATTAAAACAAGTAAATAACTTTTATTGACCACAGTGAAGGCCCTAAGTACAATCTACTTGGTTGCTCTGAGTACCGACTAACTGCGGTCGGGATTCTCTAACAACAACCTATCGATCGTCCAAAAGTCCCCCACACTGTCGCTATCGCGGGTATTTATAGCCGCGGAGCCGGAGACACAAATCCGGCCGTCTGGCATGCTTCCCACGTAGCAACCACGTGTCGCCGTCCCGGGTGCCCTGCCTGTCAATGCGTGGATCCGCCACGTGTCCCTCGTCAGCTCTCACGCTAAAGGCCTACCGCTCGGTGATCGACACTGCCGCTCGGGCAACTCCCGGTCGGACCCCGACCGGGTTCTTCATAAGAAACCCGACCTGTAACCTGCAAAGATAAGAAGAAAAGGACGAAGGCACACCGGTCGGGGGTAATGCTATGTCGGTCGGGGTATTCCCTACCAATAGCTTTATAATTATGAACATATAATTAAGTAATTATGAACATATAGTTTTGTAATTGTGAATATAGAGTTCAATAATTATGAATATATAGCTTTATAATTATGAACATATAGTTCAGTAATTATTAACATAGAATCGTGTCCACCTTGCAAGGTGGACACAGTTCTACAACATAACTATTCGATTGACCATGTTACATATAATATCTGTTCATATAAACTTTCTCAACCTATTGAAGTCCAACGAGTCAAAAGGCTCTTATTTAATAAACCTTATCTTAGTGGCTTCTTATTTTAGTTTTTTTTTTTTTTTTAATTTATTAGGGGGTTTGGGAAAGATTAACCCCAAATGTATATGTATTGTTTTAGTTTTTAGCAGTTTGGAGCAAATTGCTAAGTTATTAAATAATATTTTTGGTGTTTTGATTAAATATAAAATGTTAAACATGCGAATTTGTTAAAATTTTATCGAATTTGCTAAATAATCAAATTACAACAACAACAACAACAACAACAACAATAATAATAATAATAATAATAATAATATTATTATTATTATTATTATTATTATTATTAATCCAAATAAAACTATATACAAAATAAAATTAAAATTAACAAAAAAAAAAAAGAATAAGACAAAGGAGAGCCACGGGCTCCCTTTGTAAATGATATGAGATTATTTCGAACCCTTTTTAAATTAAAAATATTAAAATTAAAATTTAAAAAAAAAAAAAAAAAAAAAAAAAAAAAAAAAAAAAGAGAAGTCCTGTCACCTTCTCCCGTGAGAAGGCAGGGAAGAAGAAAAGAGAAATCCCGTCACCTTCTCCGGTGAGAAGGCAGCCCAGTGGGTCGCCTTCTCACCGAAGAAGGCGACCCAGGTAGATTTCTACCTGGGTTGCCTTCTCTGGTGGCCTTCTCACTGGAGAAGGCAACCCAGGTAGAAATCTGCCTTCTCCGGTGAAAAGGCGACCCACTGGGCTTCCTTCTCACCGAAGAAGGCAACCCTTCTCCGGTGACCGGAGAAGGCAACCCTTCTGCGGTGATCGGAGAAGGTGAGGTTTTTTTTTTTTTAAATGTATTAATTAATTAAATTTTAAATTACCAAAGTATTAATTGCAAGTTTGACTAGGTGGTGCAAATAGCATTTTGACCACTCATTAGGCTATTTGCACCACCTATGTATTTATTATAAGTTTTTAACCTTTTATATTTTCAATGTACTTTTTACCTCATTTTGATCAAAAGGGTTGCAAATAGCAACACCCATCACAAATTGTCTTTAGCAAGGCTAAGAGACACATTCCCCTAAAAAAAAAAAAAAAAAGAGTTCAAATTCCGGACCTATCTTAAACGATCAAAATACACAACTAATCACGTACGCTAACCAAGCTAATTAGCACCCTATCTTTCTTCTCATGGAGAAAACTTTTTCAAAAAAGTAACTTTGGCGTTGACTGTGAGTATTACAAGTCTTAATTTAATATTTTTTGTAGGAACAAAATGACGACGTGGGAATTTTGAGAAATATATATTTTCCATATAAATTTTGCAACAATCTCTGCAAATCATTGCCACTAAAATGACGTTAAAAGCGTCATCACTCCCGCTTCTCCTTCTCCTTCTCCTTCTCCTTCTCTCCGGCGACGCAGACAGTCGTTTCATAGTCGAGCGTTGCTCGGACACTGTATGCAGGGCCGGCGAAGGATCAAAGACCCTCCGTCTCGGCTGCCAACGGGTTTTTGCGCCGCCGGAGAGCTGCATGCCGAGCTACGGGTTTTTGCCCTGTACTAAAGCTGCTCTGGGAAACATTTTCTTGATTACAGTGTACGGATACCTGATGTTCCTTGCTGCAACCTTCTCGTCCGCCGGCAGTGAGCTGTTGCTTCAGATTCTGGGTCCGGGTATCAACGGCGGTCTCTTCCCACCTTTTCTCGGCGCTCTTCCGGATGCTATGCTCATTCTAGGTATAATTTCTTTTATTATTTCATTCATTTTATGCCCATAGTAGCCTTTTATATTCGCGGAATGTATGAAAGTAAGTGTCCATAGTTGGTGCGGAAGGTTAGAATTTCGATTATATTAGACAATATTTATATAGTTAGTATTTTATACGCACCATATTAATATTCAATATTAAAATATTTTTTAAAGTAATAGTATATGTGTGTATCCGTGTATATATATATATATATAGACAATGGATTAGGTGCAAAGTTTTTCTCATGTGAAACGTGCTTGATTAATCAGTCTTTGATCTTGTCAAAATCAATAGTCTAGAACGAAAAACAATTAAAAAAATACAGTGAAATTATAGTCATTCTGAGTAAAGCACTACTGGAAATTCTGAAATTTCTGACCACCTAAAAGTGATCTTAAATTAAGTTGAAAGCCTTGTTTCTGACCACTTTTGGTATTCGGAAAAACCTTTGCTGTTATTTCCGACCACTTTTTGCTTTCAACTTGATTTAAAATCACTTTCAGGTAGTCAGAAATTCCATAATTTCCAGTAGTAAAGTCACAGCTTAATTAAGATGCGTAAGTTTGAAGTTTAAGGTGCGTACGTAAGTTTATAACTCAAGGTGCGTAAGTTTAGAGTGTTAGATACGTAAGGTCATAGCTTAAGGTGTGTAAGTCTATAACTTAAGATGCGTAATTTTATAGTTTAAGGTACGTAAGTTTATATATGTTTAAAGTTTAAAGTACGTCACTTTCTAGTTTGAGGTGCATTAGTTTAACTCTTATGGGCCGTTTGGTTTACGGAATGTTAGATTACCTTAGGGAATGTTAGATTACCTTGGAATAGGTCAGGATTGGAATAACATTCCTTGAAATAGACCTATTCCATTGTTTGGTATGGTTTTATTGTCATGGAATAACATTCCTAAGAATGAGCTATCACCTAGGGGTGACCACGATTCGGTTCGAACCGTAACCGACACTGTGCTAACCGAACCGAAACCGAAACCGTCCGTACTATTCCAGTTAAGGTACACGAAATTTAGAACCGGAACCACCAGTTCCGGTTCTAAACTGTGAAATTAAAAAAAAAAAATTGTGCTTTTTTAAACTGCCAAAGCCGTGTTTGATATTAAATTATATATATATATATATATATATATATATATATATATATATATATTAAACTAACAAAAAAAACTATAAAAAATAAAAAAAAAATTTTAAAAAAGTCAGGTTAGAACTGGCAGTTCTAACCGGAATCGCCAGTTCAGAACCAGACTGGAACCGCCCAAATAAGGTTCCGGTTTCGGTTCCAGCTATTTTGAAACCGCGAATCGGCGATTCTAAACCGAAACCAAACCTTGGGCACCCCTACTATTACCTTTGCGGGTGGCCTTGGTATTAACTATTCCCATGCTCTTGGGAATAGCTTTTATATCACAAATACCAAAATTACTCTTTGCACATTATTTAAGATTTATATTTAATAAATATAATGTATTATATAAATGTATATAGGAAAGGGATCATGTGCATTTGAGGCTTCCCGTGCGGTTGTGCGGGTGGACGCACGTTAAGCATTAATCTGACGCACTTAAAGTACACAACACACGCACATTAAGCACACAAACCTCACGCATGTTAAGCACAAGCCTCACACATGTTAAGTATAAGTCTCACGCATGTTAAGCACAAGCCTCACACATGTTAATCACAAAAACACACGCACCTTAAGTTTTAAAAACAACTCACATTAAGTACACACTCACGCACATTAAGTACAAAACCCACGCACCTTAAGCACACGAATCACGCACATTAAGCACAAAACTCACGCACATTAAGCATAAAACTCATGCCCTTTAAAGTTTCAACAACAACTCACATTAAGTACACACTCACGCACATTAAACACAAAACTCACTCACATTACGCACAAGACTCACGCACATTAAGTACAAAACTCACGCACATTAAGCACAAGACTCACACACATTAAGTACAAAACTTGCGCACATTAATCACCCGCACAACCGCACGGGAAGCATTCACCCGCACTAGAACTTTAACATATATATATATATATATATATATATATATATATATATATATATATATATATATATATATATATATATATATATATATATATATATATATACATATGCATTTCTTGCATTTAGTAGTTACTATGTGGTCCAATGGTACCCGGGTTGGACTTCCATTTGGAAGGTTGTAAGTTCGAGCCTCAGTGGAGGCGTTATTAGCTCTTTGTGTTTCAGTAGGTTGAGAAAGTATATGAACAGATACTACAATGTAATAGAGCTAGTAGCATTCAAAAAAAAATTTAGTAGTTACAACAAAAAATAATACATATGCATTCCTTTAATTTATAATTATGTGTCCACAATGCCTTTATTCAAAAAAAAAAAATTCATTATCAATAAATTAACTAAGAGAAATAATTTTATTAGTTATATTGTCTTTATTTTTCTTCAATATAAAAATTTTTTATATTCAAATTTATTAATTGATTATATTCGCTATATTATCCTTACAATGTCTTTATTCAGTGAAAAAAAAATTATTAATTATCAATAAATTAATTAAAAGAAATATTTTCATTAGTTATATTGTCTTTATTTTTCTCAAATGTAAAAATTTTTACATTCAAATTCATCAATTGATTATATTCACTATATTATCTATTATCTTTTTTCTGCACTATTTTTCTAATTAAATGTCAAAGTTATAATACAAAATAATGCTATATATTTATTTACCAAGTATTTTATTAATACCATGAAAAAATTAAAAAAATATAATTAATAAAGCCAACCATATTAACTACTTGAGAGATTTTGTGACAAAGAGAGTATTCAAATCACACAACAAATTGAAGTGAGAAGTACCTCGCAATGTCCTTGTTTGACAATCGGCAGTTAGGGGTTAGCGTTAGCGGATTATACTAGCGGATTTGACCAGCGAATTTATTTAATTATTAACATTGGGTAGAAAAAATGACCGCCAAATTATTAAAAATCAAATGAATGGTTCATATTGTTCAGGTTTTAACTTTTTTCCTTTAAGATTTTCTAATTTATCCTTAATTATATGATTATCCATTTAATTTTTCCGTTAATTCACCGTTAGTCTAATTCTAATATTAAAGTCTAATATAGAATTATAACTACACCATTAATCTAATTCTAATATTAAAGTCTTAATAGAACTTAACCACAAATCCTAATGTCGGAATCTCCTCAAACAATATTAGTATATATTTAATATTTTATGCCCTAATTTTTATTTGTTCTCCCTTATGTCCCGTATTTGGTTTCAACCATACCTATACAATTATTTTATTGACAATTATAATCAATCTTGACTATATTATCTTGCATTTGTAAACTTAGAATTACCTATTTAACCCGCACCGGCTTAGCTCAATGGTTTTGAACCTCGGCGGCGGCAGTGCGGGAATTATGTCCAAAGTGGGCAGATTCCTTGTCCACAATGCTCTGTCGGGTCGGAGTGTGGGGGGCCCTTGGGGTTGGAGACTCAACCTCTGGGAGAAGAATTACCTATTTAAATACGCAAATTCAACCTTCAATTATCTATGCATGAACAATTTCAATATAATCCTGCCTTAATATACTAAGTACTTATTTAAAAAAAAAAACATTGGGCATTATCTCAATCGCGCAATGCGCGTAAAAAACTAGTATATACTAATAAGAGCCAAAGAAAGTTAGACCTGTAATGGGTAGAAATTATGATCGTCAAATTATTAAATCATATGAATGATTCAGATTATTCAGATTTTAATTTTTGCTTGATATTTCCTAATTTATCCTTAATTATATGATTATTCGTTAACTTTTCCGTTAACTATTATATTCTCGTTAATTCATCATTAACCTTGCCCAGAAATCCTTATAGAATTCTAATATTAAAGTATTAACAGAACTCTAACCCACTAATCCTTATATAATTATAACTACATCATTAGTATAATTATAATATTAAAGTCTTAAGAATTCTAACCCACAAATCCTTAAAAAAAACAATACAAAACAAAACAAAAACAAAAACAAAAAACAAAAAACAAAACCTAATTTTTTTTTTTTAAATGCAAGAAAATGATTTTCAAGATTCTTGATTTATAATCTTTGATGCTCAACTTTGAATGTTATATATTTAGTCGGGCTAATTATTTGGCTGAAGTTTATGTTAAATTTTATATTGTTTTTTTTAATATATTTGTAGTATATGTTTAACAATTATGCCAACTTTGATTTGGATAAGGTTCGAACCTAAGACATTTCTTATAGAAATTAATGAGTAAGTTAGAATAATAAATAGTTAACAGAATATTTTGTTTAAAGTTTATTCTAACGGAATGTAAGGTTATTTAAGGGAAGAAAATAATATAATAGAGGATAAAAAAGAAAAATCGTTAAAAAAATACTAAAATAAAAGATAATATGAATCATTTATTGCAAGCAACAATTACACTAATATTTTTTGTTCATGTTAAGGTATTGGGCTCTTATTAGATTTGTAAAAATATTGGAAAGAAAATGAAAATTTAAATTTGATGGAATTACTATTGTAAATACTTTCATTTTCTGGTGTTAAATACAATATATAAATTTTATTCACAATATATTTATTTGGTGTTGTGTTGTACAAAAATTCGATCTCAATTTTTAATTTCGAAAACATTTTATCAAACTTGTCAAAACTCATTCAAAAATGTTTTTATTAAACAAAAAGTTTTCATACAATTATACAAATTTAGGCCTTTCGTAATTATGAAAAGAGTTAATTATCAAAATAGTCCCTTGACTATTGTGAAATTACTAATTTGGTCCTTGACTATTTCTTTTAACCAATTAAGTCCCTCAACTTTAAACATTTTAACCAATTTGGTCATCCGTTTGTTTGACCGTTAGTCCACCGTTAACTTGGGACCAAATTGGTAATTTCACTATAGTCATGGGACCATTTTGGTAATTAACTTTAGGAGTGGGTAATTGCGTTTAGTTTTATCGAATTGAACCGTACCGAACTAGTTTGGTTCAGTAATATACCGAAAAATGGAACAGTATTGAATTCTTGTATACCGAATGGTTCGATAAAAAATCGATCTGAATTATTCGGTAAAAAATTGAACTGAACTTAATAACGTTTTGATTTTTTTTAAAATATAATAATAATAATAATAATAATAATAATAATAATAATAATAATAATAATAATAATAATTCAAACGGTATTCGGTTCAGTTCAATTTTTACCGAACAATTCGGATCGATTTTTTATCGAACCGTTCAGTATACAAGAATCCAATACCGTTCGGTTGTTCGGTATATTACTGAACCAAACTAGTTAATTACCAAAATGGTCCCTTGACTATAGTAAAATTACCAATTTGGTCCCAAGTTAACGATTGACTAACGGTCAAACTAACGAAGGACCAAATTGGTTAAAATTTTTAAAATTGAGAGATTAATTAGTTAAAAAAAATAGTCGAGGATCAAATTGATAATTTTGCTATAGTCAAGGGACCATTTTAGTAATTAACTCTTATGAAAATGTTTGGAAACCGTTTTCCTCTTCTTCTTCTGCGCTTTGTGGGCGTGGTTAGCAGTGTAGGAGAAGAATCAATCGTTATGCCTTGGACCCGTGTCCAGCATGCTTGCTGGACACGGGTAACAGTGCCGTTAGGCACTGTTATCTTCTTTTTTTTTTTTTTTTTTTTTTTTTTTTTTAAATTTCAGATCACTTTGTTATAGAAGTATATGTTCATAATTTTATTACTATATGTTAATAACTATACATTCATAACTCCATAACTGTACGTTCATAACTCTATAACTGTACATTCATAACTCTATAACTGTACATTCATAACGTCATAACTGTACATTCATAACTCCATAATTGTACATTCATAATTTTCGAAACTCTATGTTCACAATTTTAGAGCTCTATGTTCATAATTTTATCACTATATGTTCATAATTGTAAGTTCATAATGTTAGAGCTCTTTGTTCATAATTCGATCAATAACTGTACATTCATAATTCCATAACTGTAGATTCATAATCTCATAACTGTAGATTCATAACTCCATAACTGTAGATTCATAACTCTATAACTGTACATTCATAATCTTCGAAGCTCTATATTCACAATTTTAAAGCTCCATGGTCATAATTTTATCACTATATATGTTCATAATTGTAAGTTTATAATGTTAGAGCTCTGTGCTCATAATTTCATAATTGCATAACTGTACATTCATAACGGCATAACTGTACATTCATAATAAAAAAAAAAAAAACGCCGTTAACGCCGTTAACAGCAAAACATGCGCGAATTTTTTTTTTTTTTTAACTAAATGACGCGTTTTTTTTAAAAACGACGTCGTTTTGGGCCCGTATCCACAATTCAATGTGGACACGGGTCCAGAGCATAATTTGCCGAGAAGAATGGCGCCTTCCCAAATCCGATTTGGAGTTGCACGCCCACTCCGCCCGCCCAGGCAGGTTTCACATTATGTAGCATTGAAGATTTACAGAATAATAATAAAATAAATATAAGATTAATGCATAGATTTAGTGTTTTCAGGATGTCACTTGTTACTTGTTGATATAATGAATTTCAGTTGTGGAAGTGTAAGAAAACTTAGATGCGAAATCAGCTTGTGTTAAAATGTTAAATACAAGGAGAAATTGAAGAAGTTGAGTTTTACTATCATGAATTAGGTTTTTGAATTTGAATTAGGTTCATATTTTTGGATGAGTGAAGTGATTATTTTGTTACATACCCTGTTGTTTTAGTATGTGGATTATCGGAAAGTGTTGCCTCAGCTGAGAGGCGGGTGTCCGTTGGAATGGGGTTGCAAGCTGGGTCTACTGTGATGCTTCTCACACTGATATGGGGAAGCTGTGTTGTTGTTGGCAAGTGTGACATACAAAACTCTGTTGCTGTAGACTTGAAAGACACTAAAGGATTCAGCTTCACTGGTGGGTCTCTTATTTTGGCAGGCAGGCAGGCATTTATAGGTGAGCTTAAATATTTAAATTTGGTCCTATCTTCAATTCTCTTCTTTGTAGGGTCTGGTGTTAGTACTGATGTATGGACTGGGTATGCTGCAAGAATCATGGCTGTCTCTGTCATCCCATTTGTGGTTGTCCAATTGCCGCAGATCCTCCATTCTTCCTCAGACTCTGGGAGACATTTGGCTGTCTTCACTGCTCTCATACTATCACTTTCACTTCTGATTGCCTATTATGTTTTTCAGGTATGTAATTTAATTCGCAGCCATGTCCATCAGTCCATGTCATGTGCTTAAATTTTCTGCATTGCACCAAACTGAAATTTGTTTTTTAATTGTAGAATCTGCAAAGAATGAGTATATAATTTTCAGGCTCAAACTAGTCAATTTATTTAGTTGACATGTGTATATTTGTGTCTGTTGACGACCAAAATTCAGAATTCTATCAATTTTTTTTAAAAATCAAATCAAATTTCCCTATGACTCAGTGTTATTACTTCTTCAAGCTAGAATCTGTATTCTGTTTTCCCTCCACTTTGGTACCAAACTATTCCTTTGGCCTTCTCCTTAACTTGATATTTCAGGTCTTTCAGCCTTCGATACAAGAAAGAAGAATTGATTATTCAAAGCGGAAATGTTTTATATCTGGATTTCTGAGGCATTTGAGAATGCATGCATTAGGGAGGCTTTTCACGGATCAGGGGGGCCCTAATTTTGTAGTATTGAGAAAGTAAGTTTATAATGCATTCTCTGCATTTCCCACCACAAACTTTCTGGAGTGATGTTATTGACTTGATGCCAGGGTTTTTAATGCAATTGATTCTAATGGGGATGGAAAACTCTCACATTCTGAATTAAAAGCCTACCTCGTGGGAGTCTGTGTCAATGAAACTAACCTAGACGAAAATGAGGCTACAGAGAAGCTGATGAAGGATTTTGATACATCTAATAATCAGGAAATTGAGTTTGAAGAGTTTGTTGCTGGAGTTGATAAATGGCTTGATGAGGTTCAATGTTCCAGAAGTAGTGTCCCTGGAACACTTAAGCATCTTACTGATGTCCATCAGGTTTGTCTTGTCCTAATCACTTTCACTAGCTAGTTGGTTTTGTCATAATATAATGAAGATTGCATTTTGCAGCAAACAAGAAGAGACCATCATTTACTAGGAGGCACTTGGAATCAAAATGATGATGAGGGAACCAAGAAGATTAAGGCTGCATTATTCTCGTTTCTAGGGGCTGCCATTGCTGCTGCTTTTGCCAATCCCCTCGTAGATGCCATAAAAAGTTTCTCTTGTGCCACAAATATCCCAACTTTCTTCATTTCATTCATTGCGCTGCCATTGGCAACTAACTCAAGTAAGGCTCTGTGGGCAACCATCATTGCTAGCAGGAAAAAGCTAGACTCTGCATCGTTGACGTTCTCTGAGGTCTGTGCTTCCTTACGTCTCTTCTGTTATATATGACTATGTAGTTAATGACTTGTCAACCCCCTCAGCCGGCCACTCGTATGATTTAAAATCTTGTTTCTTTCGTTGTAGTTATATAGACAAGTGACTACGAACAATGTCCTTTGCCTGCCGGTGTTCCTTGCTCTCATTTATGCCAGAGGATTAACGTGGGACTTCTCATCAGAAGCGCTGGTCATTCTTATAGTCTGCATTGTGATGGCCGTCTTTGGGAGCATCCGCTCTACATTCCCGCTCTGGACTGCCTTCATAGCATTTTTGCTATACCCCTTTTCCATCACGCTTGTTTATGTGCTCAATTATGTATTTGGTTGGTCATAGCTCCACTCTTTTATTCCAGCCATGTATCATGTATGTGTGTATTCAGTAAGTCTGCACATTATTAGTTTCTATGAATTGTCACACAACCATTAATGGCTAAGGTTTCTTGTGCTATTGTGTTTCTATGTTTTCAGAACATTTGTTATCTCAATTTTCTTGCTCCATGTCAGGGTTGTTCTGCAATCCTAAGTTCATACAACTCTGAGCTCTCAAAACCCTTCACTGTTAATTATTAGATCATTCAGCTCCAAGCTTCTGAAAGTTTGGAACCCTTCATTGTTATTACAGATCATTATCTAATATTTTATGCCAAGACTACCAAAGATATAAACAATTCAAATGTCATCCAAGTCTAAGCTCTCCAAACCCTTCATTGTTATTGGTCAAAGCTTTTGGAAGTTTGGAACCTTTCATTGTTATTACAAAGTATTATCTAATATTTTATGTCAGGACTACCAGATATATAAATAATCCAAAGGTCATCTAGGTCTAAGCTCTCAAAACCCTTCATTGTTATATTTGGGATAAGGGTCAAATAAGCCCTCTAACTATATTGATTTCTACAATTAGACCCTTCAACTTCAAAAAAGTTTAAATAGAATCTCAAACTTACAAATAAAGTGCAACTAAACTATTTTGCTAACCAGTAAATTACTTGATTAGATTTTTTCTACTGATGTGACTTCAACATATTTATTTAAAATGACATATTGTATTAAATTTTATTTTTAATTAATAATAATAATAACAATAATAAAATTAAAAAGAAAACAAATATTTTCTCAATTTGGTCGTTCCTTTGTCGTCACCATTGGCCCCTCACCGTCACTGCTTACTGCTCATGCTTACCGTTACTACTAACTGTCTGCCAATCGCGGTCACCGTCACTTTTTATTTATTTTTAAAAAAAAAAAAATCGAGAAGAAGACACCGTTGCCTTCTTCCAAACCTGGAAGGTCACGCCACCTTCTAAATTTGGAAGAAGGACATCACGACCTTCTTCCATGTCTGGCAGAAGGCTACCGCAACCTTCTTTCATATTTGGAAGAAGGTGGCGGTAGTAGACAACGGCTGCGGTAGGTAAGTAGCAACGGCGGCAAGCATGTCAACGGCGGTGACTGTTCACCACTTCGGGCAGTAGGCAGTGACTGTGAGGTGCCGATGGTGAACGACAAACGAACAACCAAATTTGAGAAATATTTTTTTTTTAATTTTATTATTATTATTATCACTAATTAAAAATAAAATTTAATACAATATATCATTTTAAATAAATATGTTGAAGCCACATCAGCTTGAAAAATCTAATCATCAAGTAATTTACTGGTTACCTGAAGGTAACCTAAAAAAAGTCTAATTGCAATTTATCTGGTTGAAGGGTCTAATTACACAAATCAATATAGTTAGAGAGCTTATTTGACCCTTATCCTTGTTACTAGTTTTTTTACACGCTTTGCGCGAATGGGATAATGCGCGGTTATTTTTAAATAAGTACTTCAAAATATATCAATACAATATTATATAGGAGATGTTCGTACATAGGTAAATAAATATTGAATTTGTTTATTTAAATCGGTAATTTAAAGTATATAAATGCAAAATAATATATGAGAGATTGATTATAAATGTCACTAAAATAAATGTTTGCAACTTTGTAATAACACGAGTCTAAATATTTAGTCTAAAAGCGATAGTCTAAATAAATACTGCCTCCGATTTAAATTTCTCTAATTTTTCTTAATTCTCTTTTTGGTAGCATTGTCATTGTCTTCAACTCTTCATCTTCAATACATGTCCTTTTTTTCTTTTTATTACTAGTGTATCATATGCAATTGGGTTACTGGTTGTAGCATAGAGAGATTCATCCTGCAATGAGATTATGGTGTAGGAAGCTTTAGTTTTGTCTTGCTGTGTATATGATTGAAATCTTAGTTGTACAAGATAATGTCTCTTCAAAAAAAAAAAATAAAAAATTACAAAATAATAATGTAAAAAGAAGGTAATGGACAATGTAGTGAATATAATAAATTAATAAATTCGAAGGTAAAGAATCTTTGAATGGTAGAAAATAAAGATAATATAAATAATGAAATTATATCTCTTTTTAAATTTTTTATGATGAATAATTTTTTTTTAAAAAATAAATGCTTTATAGCCATCTAATTCTAAATTAAATAATTAATAAAATGCATATGTATTATTTTTTGTTGTAGCTACTAATTTATTTAATTTAATAAGAGTAATAAAGTGGCGTACATACTTTTCATCCACACAATGATGAAATCATTAATTTTTTTAATTTCTATTTGTTGTTGAGACAAATTGTTTTGAGAGTTTGTCAATGACAATTGCTACAATTACTATCAATAGAGGATTATAATAAATAATTCAAAATATATGGTTACAATAGATGTTGTAATGATATAGTAAAAATTAACTTACAAATTTCTTTAGAAGTTTTCACGCATTGATAAAACTATGATGTGTAAACTTGTTCAATTGAAGCCAGTGGGATGTCAACATTGTCAATTATTTAGAAAATGGCTCTACCGTTTTATAAATGCTTTATAGACATCTATTTCTAAATTAATAAAATGCATGTGTATTAATTTTTGTTGTAACTACTAATTTATTTATATTAATTAATAAGAGTAATAAAATGGCGTACATACTTTTTATCCACAATGATGAAATCATTAATTTTTTTAATTTCTATTTGTTGTTAAGACAAATTGTTTTGAGAGTTTGTCAATGACAATTGCTACAATTTCTGTCAATAGAGTATTATAATAAATAATTCAAAATATATGGTTATAAATATATTGTAATGTTATAGTAAAAATTAACTTACAAATTTCTTTAGAAGTTTTCAGACATTAATAAAACTATGATTTGTAAACATGTTTAATTGGAGCCAGTGGGATGCCAACATTGTCAATTATTGTATTTATGATTAACAACATTGTAGTTAGGTCGCACATATCTGACAATGATGTAAGAACAATTTTGTCCGATAAAATAATAATAATATAATATTTGTAAAGTAATGTATAATTGTACCATTATAAAAATATATACAAAAAAATATTAATACCATAATGACCTAAATCATTCAAATAATGCAAAAGCATAATTGAAATATAAGTTATGTTCTAAATAATCAAAAGAAGATTAATTAAATGGAAAAAGAAACTTAACCTAACTTTTTTTTAATGTAAGAAAACCAAATGATTTTCAAAGTTCCTGATTTATATCTTTGATGCTCAACTTTGAATGCTATGTATTTAGCCGGCCTAATTATTTGACTAAACTTTATGTTAAATTTTATACTATATTTTTTAAATATATTTTAACATATTTTTAGTATAGGGAAAATCAACGATTTGGTCCCTCAATTGTTAGCGAAATATCAATGTAGTCCTTTAATCGCGAAATCATCGATTTAGTCCCTGGAAATAACTGTTTTTAGTTGATTTGGCCCCTCCGACCGTTCCCCGTTGAAAATCCGGCGAAGGCTCCGATTAGGCATGGGTAATTTAGTCTTTTCACACCATCTTCTTCATCCTCCTTGACTAAGCTTCATCGGAAAACGTTCATCGGCCGGAAAATGGAGCCAAGTCCATTTATCTTTCTCAATCTGAAATACGACATGGATCATTACGATTCACTGTTCTTCAAAGATGAAGATCAAAAGTTTCTGCAGAAAATTCCATGGCTGAGTATGAAATCCGACCAGTATTTCATCCCATATCTTTTCCTGAAGCAATCCTTCAAGAAAGATGTCGGGGACATGTTTCCCGACATAGAATTCGTGTTCCATTTCCTGGTACGGTACCTATTTCATCCCACAAATCCGGTCTAGAAACTGATTACCAGATACCATCAAGCATACCTGGCCGGAGCCGATGAGAAGATAGGAATTCAGGTGAGAGTGTTCGACCAGGAACCCGATCCGTTCAAACATGTTTCGGATCAAATCATAAGTTGTACAATGTCGGAGAACATACTCCCATTAATCAACACAGACGATAATGATCCCAAATCCAACATTATAGGCAAAAAGAACAAGACAAAAGCTGTGCTGATAACATCTCTGAGTTCTTGGTCTTCTTCATCCTCCTTGACTAAGCTTCACCGCCTCTCTCCCTCAGCCGCTCTGTGTTTTCACGCGCCACCCAGAAGAAACGAACTCCGCTTTCACAGACGCCGGCGACGATCTCTTCCAACTACCCAGCCGAAAGTGAGAGAAAGCTTCCCTGAGAAATATACAACACAGAATTCGCGGGTTGAGCATCAAGCTAGGTGAGGTAATCTGGGCAGCTAATTTCATCGCCATCGCCTTGGATAGGGAAGTAATTAGGTATTGCAGTGTCGATGGAATAGATAGGGGTTTTGAGTTTAGGTCTGAGAGCTTCAATAATGGCGGCAGATTCCAGCTCCGCAACGGAAGTGAACACAAGGTATTGCCCGCCGAGCGTGATAGATGGACTTGGCTCCATTTTCTGGCCGACGAACGTTTTCCGGTGAAGCTTAGTCAAGGAAGATGAAGAAGATGGTGTGAAAAGACTAAATTACCCATGCCTAATCGGAGCCTTCGCCGGATTTTCAACGGGGAACGGTCGGAGGGGCCAAATCAACTAAAAACAGTTATTTCCAGGGACTAAATCGATGATTTCGCGATTAAGGGACTACATTCATATTTCGCTAACAATTGAGGGACCAAATCGTTGATTTTCCCTTTAGTATATGTTTAACAATTATGTCAACTTTAATTGGGATGAGGTTCGAACCTAAGACCTTTCTTATAGAAACTAATGAGTAAGTTAAAAATAATAAATAGTTAACGGAATATTCCGTTACTAAAGTTAATACTAACGAAATTTAGGGTTATTTAAGAGAGAAAATAATATAATAAAGGGTAAATAAAAAAAAATCATTAAAAAAATATTAAAATCTAAAAACATAATAAGTGTGAATGAAGGTTATACCCTTCATTTATGTCCATTTTTTCCATTAAGTTTTTTTTTTATACATTATGCTATAAAGGTTGTACTTTACAATATTTTGGACAAACATACCCCTACCGTTATAACTTCCGTTATCTTTTCTACTATTGTTACTATGCACATGCATCCACCATATATTTTCTTATCTTCTTAAATAATAATAATAATAATAATAATAATAATAATAATAATAATAATAATAATCCTTCTATATATTAAAGCCATATAGCCATGGCCAATCAAATGGCTGTATTTTCCCGCCCATATAAAACTACAGCGTTTTGACTATTAGTTTGATCCATTTTACGTTTTTTTTTCTGTTTTCTCTTTTTGCATGCTATTTTGGTTTTTGTTTTCTCCGATAAAACTTTGCGTATAACAATATATATCAATTGTTAGTATTCTACATAAGGTAGAATACTTAAATATCTACAATTCCCTCATCGGAAGTTGATCCAAATCAGAACTTTTTATCAGCAGGTGTTAATAGAAGCATAGAAACAGTTATCAAAACAATTATTACATCTTTTTAAGTTCTTAATATAAATATAAATAATAACATTTGAAATCTATTAGCCGACTACTCAGAAGACGTTTCAGTCTTCGGTGAAACATCATTATTAATCTTCATTAATGTTTCATCCTTCGAGATACCCAATGACAGAATCATCCTTCTATAAATACTATAGAATAGCAAACACCACTCTCACATTCTCCTTCTTCAATCAAAATCTCCTGTTCTTGGTTAAAATGGGATCTCTGTTTGTATTGGCCAAAGATCTCAACACAGAATGCTACACGAAAGCCATTAGGCTTAGATTAGTAAGAATTTATGATGTCCATGAAGGGAGAAATACAAGTATTATTAAAAGTCAAGAGCTGTTGTTTCACGATTCAGAGGTAAGCTTTTTAATGTTATAATCCTTCTATATTGTTATTTACAGTTTTTACTAAATTGTTTTACATCAATTTTTTTTTTTTTTTTTGTTTCAACTATTCTGTCTAGGGAACCTATCTCCATTGCAACATCCCAAAGGAATACTTGGATAAATTCTCAAATCATTTCACAGTGGGAAAAGTTTATTGTATCAAAAACTTTTTGGTAATTTCTAATTATTATCAGTACAAGCTCACTCCGGACAATTACATGATTAAGTTGAACCATCAAACTACTGTTCTAAGACACCGTAGGAAAGGCTTTGCTAAGTGTATGTTCAGGCTTCGCAGTTTTGATGATATCCTAGGCAGAAAAATTCCTGAGAAATTATTATTCGGTTAGTATACAATAATTTTTCTTTGCTATACTTTTTTTTTTTTTATACTCTAAACTCAATGTTTGTTGTCCAATATTTTCTTCTAGATGTCATTGGCAGGGTTGTTGAGTTTTACCCTCTAAAGTCAATTACTATAGGAGGTTATCCATCAAAGCTGGTTGATTTTATTATTGAAGACTCCAAGTAAGTTCAGAAATCTTAAATTCTAGATTCAATACATTAAAAACAATCAACATTTATTTAACAGTATATTTTACAATATTTTAGGAACAATAGGATTAAATGCACAGTATGGGATTCACATGTGGATGATGTACTGCCCTATTTTACTGACAATGTTGATGGCCCTATAATTATTCTGATGCAACTGTGTAGAGCAAAGCACTTAGACAGTAAGTTTCATCTCCTTATCACAATTATTTTATACACATTTCCTATATGAAAATAAACATCTAACAAATTAATTCTTTATTTCAGCTAAAGTAAGAATATCAAGTTCATATAATGCAACCAAGGTTTGGATAAATCATGATTGTCCCGAGTTTGAAGTATTCAAGGATAGGTAAATTTTACTTTTCCATCAAGGTCTATTTTATTTTGTATCACTATCTAACCATTGACACTTTATCCAGTTTGAATGATCAGCAGACTCCTATTAGGAGTATGACAAATGTTTCAACATTTTCATACCCTAACAGTCAGGAATATTCTAGCAAGAGACCTATGATTGTAAGCACCATAGCTGACATCTATAGGAGGGCTGAGGTAATATTCATTACAGTCTCTTAGTTTTATCAAAATAATTTTTTTAGATTACTATTTGGAACATTTAACTCTCTGTTCTATTTGACTAAAATACAACAGCCAGGCTATTACCATGTTCCTGCAAGAATCAATGGATTGGAGAGTGCCAGAAAATGGTACTACTCTTCTTGCAAGAAAGAAGGATGTTTTAGAAAACTTGAGCAGAAAAAGGCATTACTTTGGTGTGACACCTGCAAAATTAGTTGGCAACTGGGAATTCCTAGGTACAGGTTGGGTGTTAGAGTTGGTGACAAGTCTGGGGATGCACCTTTTCTGCTATGGGATAATGAATGTTCTGAGTTATTAGGATTGAGTGCTTATGATCTCAGAAACAAATACTTGGAGGTTTGATTTTTTTTTCAACCTTTTTTTTTATATATATGCTTTAATAGTTAATACAACCTACTATTATGAAAAATTAAACTTTCATTGTAATTTGCAGGATCCTACAAAGATTCCAACAGAATTTGATGCTCTCAGAGGCAAAGCTATGGTTTTTAAAGTATCAGTAAAGAATGACCACATTAAAAACCCTTTCTTACCTATTCCTGTGGTGAACATAACCCATGATGATGAATTGGTGGCAGCACACTGTACTCTTAAAGATGATAAGGATGAGCTCTCAAAACTACTTGCTGAAGAAGAAGAAGAGGATGATCCTAATGTGTGTAACTGACCTTCTAGACATTTCGTTTTATGTTGCTTATTTGATTGATTTTTTTTTTTAAAACATGCTATTTTTTAACTCAGGATTATGAATCTGGAGATTCATCTGATGAGGCCAGTAGCCCTGCTGTACAGCAAAGTCAGAAACCTATGATGGCAGATAATGATGAACACATATCTCCAGGTTCAACCAAGAGAAATCTGATGGACCAGTTCTCATCAACTCAAGATGCAAAAAAATCAAAACCAATTGATATTAAGCAGGAAAAAAAATGAACTCAATCAGTTTGTTGTTGTAATGCGGTTTGACTAAGGGTTCTGCAACTTTATCTGTTTTGGTGACATTGCGCAGTTTTTATGCTCTTTTGGGACAAGGACTTTTGTTTTTTTTTTGGTTAACATTGCAATGGACATTATTAAACTTTAAGGTGGATGGCCTTTCAACATTCATGTGATATCTTAGTGGTTTTGACTAACTATATTAAACTATGTTTATTTTATTGTCTATTATTCTATGTTTGCTATCTATTTTCTAATGCAGGTTGTATAAATGCTCATGACACATTGCACATTGAAGACTGAAGATCACCAAGAAGCTTTAAGGACAATTCTATGTACTACATTTAGAATTGAAAATAGATTTAGAGCATCAATTTGTACTACCTTTCTATGTAATCTACAATGCTATATAATGTGTAAATAGCAATATATAAGGATTTTTACCTGTAAAAGCTCTATCCTTTGGTTTCACCATCAAATGGTTCATCCCTTTCAAAGTGAAGTCTTGATTTCACAACACTTTATGTGTGTTATATAGTTTTAAGATTGCACTTTCCTACATTCAAACAAATTGAACATTCTTATTACAAATGGATTTTCTTACTTCATTTAAACTATATGCAAAAAAAAAAAAAAAAAAAAAAAAAAAGGATTGGCAGAAAATTACCTATCAATGGGACTTTGTCTTCAGAAAACTATATAACACACATAAAGGTAAATCCTTTGTTTTCACCATCAAATGGTTCATCCCTTTCAAAGTTAAGTCTTGATTTCACAACACTTTATGTGTGTTATATAGTTTTAAGCTTGCACTTTCCTGACATTAAAACAAATAGAACAGTCTTATTATAAATGGATTAAATTACTTCAATTAAACTATATGAAAAATAATAATAATAATGGATGGCATAAAATTACCTATCAATGGGACTTTATCTTCATATAACAAGAATTGAGCTACATCAACTTCACTGAATCTAATATAAGGAATTTCCAGACTTAAGTCAAAAACATTACCTAAACTAAAATAATGGAGCTACAATTAATGCATTCATGTAAACTTACAATTTAAGATTAATTTAGTGCAAATAAATTCCCTGGGTAGCTTATGTCTTCATTTAGCTATGACTGGAATTAATACAACATTCACAGAAGTTATTTAACTTTTTAAACAGACAGTAAACCAAATAAGCAAGTATTAATTCAGTTTTAGAACATAGATACATATATATAGCCAAATCAGGTTTTAAAAATATAATGATATTGAAAAATTGTGAATGTTAAAAAATACTGCATTAATGCTAATTATAAATGTAAGAATACTTTAGTGAAAATAAATACCCTTGGCAGCCTATGTCTTCATTTACCTCTGACTGGAATATAATGCAACATTCACAGAGGTTTTTTAACTTTGTAAACAGACACTAAACCAAATAAGCAACTATTAATTCAGTTAACCAAGAACAAGAGATTTTAAACCAAATAAGCAAATAGTGAGTACTGCATTAAAATAGTGGACCATAAAACACTAAATTTAAACTCTTATTGTGTCTATAATGAGTGTAGCAGAATGTATAGGTATTGTTTGATCACGTTGGAATAAATTGTGGCATCAGAATGTACTTTCATCACCTGTCAAATCCTGAAAAATAAAGGTTAGTAGTGAATAAAAAGTTAAGATAAATTCACTAATCGCTAAACAAAGTAATTTATTGCAAAGCAGTAATCCTATAAGCAGTAATATTAAACTAACATAAAGCTACATACACTACCATCTACATCATAATTAATCATCTGCAATTTATTTTGCAAACAACTTATATGTATTAGATACATAACTACATTCAAGTATAGCAATCGAGATACATTCAACATGGGCATTAGAAACAAAGTTCATCATATACCATTTTCTGCAAGTAAATGGTTAGTATGAAATAAATATTTAAGTCAAATTAATGGCAATGGTGGAATAGTAAAAGACTTTTCTTATTCCCAATAAGACTAATCATTAATGGGAATCAAATCCTGCTCTATATCAACTCAAAAATCAAGTAATTGCAGTCTAATGTACTGACAGAAAAAAACTTATTCAAGCATGCTCTGCACATAGCCTACCAGATTACACACAAAGGAATACTACTGCTCACGCAATGAGGAAGATCAGTGCATCCACAGTCATCTGCGACAAAAGGAAGAACATAACAACTCAACCAGGTAATAAACATTTGGTTACCTATAAGGCTTTATCTGCATTCTTCTCTTCGTAGAAATTCAGAGTAAATCTTCTGGCTGCGACATTTTAGGGAAGACAACAATGAAAATCAGATTACAGTTTGTTTATAACCCGGCGATGAATTTATAGAGTAAAACAAAAACATATGGTTTGTATAAGAACAATTTGTATATATATAATTAAAACTACCTGTTTAAGCAAATCTGTATATCCTTCTTTGAGATCGGCTGTCTTAAAATCCAGATCTAGCAACAGAGCACTGTAGATCCGTAGAAAACTATTAGAGATGATCGAAAATTTATACCATCTCAAAACAAAAACTTTTGGGCCATGAACAGCTCTAGATCTAGGAAGAGAAGCATTACAACTGTTTGGTAGAACAGAACTCAAAGGAAAATAAAACCAAATACTCATTCTACGTTTCCAGATCTGGATTGTGAAAACATTACAACTTAATACTCTATGTAATCTTGATGCGTAGAAATAGAAATTGACAACAGTAGAACAGAGAGGTAAGGTGCAGTCAGTGAAGTAGGATGAAGAAATATAGAAGGATTCAGTGCTTTGTCTAGATAGGTCCATGGTAACACAGATAGCTAGAAGATCGGAAATGTCTAGAATGCTTCTTCTCGACATTTCTTCTTCATTTCTGAGAAAGGAAGTCTTACCTAGCTAAATGGATCATGGGTACATTACACGTGTATGCCGAGGTTGGCATATTGTTTTTTTTTTTTTTTTTTTTTTTAATTTATATATTGGTACAGAGAAGACTTTGATTAATAAAAATACAGAATAATTATTTATTTAGTATATCACATAGGGTTTACACTTTGATCAATAACTAAATAATTATTTATTTAGTTTTTATAACATTTAACTGCTTACAATGTCATTTTTTGCATAAATCATAATATGTTGAATTGGTACTAAAGAAATTGATGTATTCATCGAATGTTTCTTAACTTAGAGTTCCAATTATAATATATATATTGATATATTTAGCTAAACTAAGTGTTAATTGCGTATTTGATATGGCAGAAGATGAAGTTGGACAAAATCAATCTACCAATCTAGAAATCCATTTTGATAAAGAGAATCATATCAACTTTAGAGATCATGACACTTCAATACCATTACAAGAATTCAACACCCCGTCAAGCAATCAAATGAATGGTAAATAATTTTTCTTTTCAGTGTGTTTTTGGAGAATGAAATTTAGTTTTAGCGTAAGATTGAAGTATTGCTTTTTCTTGCTATTTTGTTCAGGTAATCAAAACAATCATTTGCCAAGCACTTCAAAGTCCATTTTGACATGCAACAACACTTTAACAACGAATAAGAGGCGTGTACTTAGGCCTCTTCGTAACAATATGGAAACCCCATCTAGCACCATGACTAATGGTATTGGCGTATTGTTATTAATTTATTATTTCAATTGTTCGTTAAACATTTTATATATTATGTTAAATCTTTTTTAGATTTGTAAGACTATATCATTGTTAAATACTCATACAATGTAATCCTTTGTCAAATGTTATATTTTAATAATTTGTAAGTTGTAATTAATCATTTATTTTTAAAATGTAACCATTGGCAGGATGATTAGTATATTATTTTAAAATTTTAGGGATTATATATATCTTGATTGCTTGATTTTTAAGACTATATCATTGTTAAATACCGCTACAATGTAATCATTTGTATAATTAAATGTTGTTACAAATTTAATAGTACTAGCTAATATAAAAATTCTTGAACATGCCAACGGTCATTAGGGGAAGTGCCGAATGTTAATCAAAATATTATTTGTCAACCATTCAAAAACAACATAAACGGTACATCTAATAAAATAGAAAAAATTGATTTTTTTTAATGATTTTTTCCATTCATGTCATTCATTTTAGTTTTATAATTTTTTCAGTTTACACATTTTAGGTTCATGTGTTGTTAATAAAACCTTAACTCAAGGCAATTTACGGTTTAATCGGTTGTTAATGCTAAATTTGAACACTGTAACTAGAGGATCAACTTCTCTTACATCTTTGCAAAATGGTTAGTATTTTCTTTTAAAATTGTTGTAATTAAATATATATGTTGTTTGATTGCTTGATTTTAAAGACTAGATCATTATTAAATACCGCTACAATGTAATCATTTGTAAAATGTTATGTTCTTAAAATTTGTAATTAATGTTACAAAGTCCTATTTGCCAATAGTCCCAGGTTATTATACAAATTCTACAACATGCCAACAGACAATAGGGGAAGTGCCGAATGGATACCGTAATATTATTTGTCAAACCGTTAAAGACAACATAAACGGTAAATCTCATACAACTCAAAAATTCGACAGTTTTTAATGATTTCTGAGATTCATTTAATTCATCTTAGTTTTTTTAATTTTTTCTATTTCACATTTTTTAGGTTCATGTGTTGTTAATCCAACCTTAAGTCAAGGCAATGTACGGTTGAATCGGTTCTTAATGCCTGAGTTTGACAATGTCAATAGAGGATCAAGTTCTGTTACATCTTTGCAGAATGGTTAGTATATTATTTTACAATTTTAGGAATTAAATATATATGTTGTTTGATTGCTTGATTAATTGATTTTTAAGACTATACCATTGTTAAATACCGCTAAAAGGTAATTAATTGTAAAATGTTATGTTTTAAAATTTTATAATTAATCGTTCAAATTCTTATTTTCCAATGGTCCCAGGTTATTATACAAATTCAACAATATGCCAACAGACAATAGGGGAAGTGCCGAATGTTAATCAAAATATTCTTCGTCATCCCTTTCAAGACAACAGAAACGGTAAATCTCATAATACTCAATAATTGGAATTTTTAATCATTTTTTACATTCATGTCATTTATCTTCTTTGTTTCCAAATCTCAATTTAAAACATTTTAGGTTCATGTGTTGTGAATCCAACCTTAAATCAAGGCAATGTACGGTTGAATAGGTTGTTAATGCCCGAGTTTGACACGGTCACTAGAGGATCAACTTATGTTACATCTTTGCAGAATGGTTAGTATATTATTTTCAAATTTGTAGAATTCAATATATATGTTGTTTGATTTGTTGATTGTGTATATTCAATTAAGAACATAACATTAATTCACAAAAATTTTTATAGGTACATATTTAGAATTTGGTGATCCAATATATTCATGTGACCATTGTGGTGCGGTGTTTTGGATGGAAGAAAGGATCAACCAAATTTTGGGAACTTCAAGACCAAAGTATTCGCTTTGTTGTACTCACGGAAAAATCAAGTTGCCTACTAAACCAACTCCGCCGGCTGCATTGTTTGATTTGTTTTTTAAGAATGACAACAAGAGTGGTCATTTTTTAAAAAATATTAGGTCCTACAACAATATGTTTTGCTTCACTTCAATGGGTGGAAAAATTGATAGGACTTTGAATAATGGTACTGCACCACCTGTTTTCCGCTTACACGGTCAGAATTTCCACCTTTTGGGAAGCCTAATGCCTGAATTTGGCTCTCGACCGAAGTTTGCTCAATTGTACATATATGATACTCAAAACGAAATACAAAATCGCATCGATGCAATTAGGTACGTCAATTCCATTCTATATATAAATTGCATTGTTCGATTTTTACTACATTATGCTAATTAAATATATTTTGTCATAAATATACAGAGAAGATGATGTTCACAATAAACTACATGCAGAGATAGTACAAGACATACAAGACGCATTAGATCAAAACAATGTCTTAGTAAAAAGTTTTCGCATGGCAAGAACAGAGATTGAAACAAATCCGATGGCAGAGATTAAGATCAAATTAATAGGAAAGAGGAATAAGGATGCGCGAACGTATAATTTACCACAAGTCAGTGAAGTGGCGGCTTTGATAGTGGGAGACTTAGATCCAAATATGGGAGAACGTGATATCTTGGTGGAATCAAGATCTGGTATTTTTAAAAGGATTAGTGAATTAAACCCGGCCTATCTACCACTGCAGTACCCATTGTTATTCCCATTTGGTGAAGATGGATATAGAGAGGATATTCAATTCTCAGGTGTTCAACAACAAGGCCGACCTGGTCGTATTAGGATTAGTCCTAGAGAATACTTCTCCTATTATATTCAAGATAGAAAGAATGAGATGTCAACATTGTTGTTCGTGTTGGACAATTTTAATATATAATGTCCTCGCAAGTGCACGAGTCAGTGTAGTGGTAGTGTGCAAAGGCAAGGGTTGAACCCAAGAGGAATTGATAATATGCAATTTAATAACTTAAACTTAAATTAATTGACTTGATAATGTAAAGTACTGAATCAAATGCCAAAAATAACAAAACTCAGAAACCAGAAAACAGAATAATAAATAGATTAAACTAAACGACAATCAACATGGATTAAACTAAACGGAAATGCAGGCAAAAATAAAGATAGAAAAAAAATAATAATAAATTAACCACAAAACAAAACAACTAGGGAATAAAGGCTAGATTAACGTAACTCGGAATAGATTGATCAATTCAACTCAACTAATCTCAATAAAATCATTATTAGATAAAACATAATTAATAGGCAATATTAAAACTCAAGTTAATGCGAAATGTTCATAGAAATTAGATCATGTTCTCAAGCAAATTTAATTAGCAATGCATTATGGGATTAACAGCAACTAACTCACAAGATTTAATCTCCCAACAAACTCGCAAGATTTAATCTACCAACACTTAACAACTACAACCAATGATTAGAGTAAATAAACAATTATAAAGAGCAAAGGGAGTGATGAATTGCCGTGTGAAAATTGCTAAGCTGCTGCCACCAAATAATTAATTTGTGCCGAATGAAGCCACCGCCCGGAATTGAAGCTGCCGCGGACCTCGATTTTTCTCTTCTGTTCGCACCTCCGGAATTGATCCGGGGTAAGATTCATGATGTTTTCTCTGAATTGGCCTCAATTTATACTCCCTAGACCAACAGCTTATTCCGGACTGCTCACTAAAATTGTGTTAATTATTGGTTGCTCTTCCGCTCAACGTTTCATTCGGATCACTCAAAGACTGGATTTGTTGAAGATCTTATTTCTCGCGGCTCCTTTCTCAATAATAATAATAATAATAATAATAATAATAATAATAATAATAATAATAATAATAATAATAATAATAATAATAATAATAATAAAATTTATTAGAGACCATATATAACTAATCTACCTTTATTAAACACCTACTGATCATGTACTACTAAAATTAATATTATTATAAGAAATTAGGATCAAGAACTATAAGACTAACAGAAATCAAATAATAAAACAAATTTAATAAGTAAAACAACCTAAAATTAAATATAATATTAACAAAGCTACTAATAACAATAATAAATAAAAATATGTATATAATTAATCAATTATTGTAAATTAACTATAAAAATATTATTAAAAATAACACTAAAAATAATGTTTATCAGTTCGCAAGAAGGTTGTTACAACAATTCCTGGTAGATGCATACACTATGATCGAATCTGGGCGTTTAGTATATGTTAGGACTCACCAAAGATCATTGAGATGTGAGTCTTATAAATGCTTGACAGATGCTCTGACCCATGGTGAACTTGATCCATCTGCCCAAGGCCGTCGAATTATTTTGCCTTCAACTTTTACAGGTGGTGCAAGATATATGGTCCAAAATTACCAGGATGCGATGGCAATATGTCGATGGATTGGGTATCCAACTCTCTTTATTACATTCACATGTAACCCAAAATGGCCTGAAATTGTCAGATTTTTGGAAGAGAGAAGGTTAAAGGCAGAAGATCGGCCAGATATAATATGTCGTGTCTTTAAGATGAAGTTAAATGCTCTAATCAAGGAGATTCGTAAAGAAAACATATTTGGTTCTGTTCTAGCAGGTAAAGAATTTATATGTTTTAAAGTTTAAAAAATTATTTATTTTTTAACAAGTCCTTTGATCTATATTTCAGAATACTGAATTTATTAATGTTTTTTTATTGTAGTGATTTATACCATTGAATTTCAGAAAAGAGGTTTACCGCATGCCCACATATTGTTGTTTCTGGCAAATCACCGTGGGTCTGTGGCTGCAACAGATTTAGACAACTTCATTTCAGCAGATATACCAAGTGAGTTGTGCGACCCAGAGTATCACAAAGCAGTAGAAGAATTTATGATGCACGGTCCGTGTGGTACGTGTAGGAAGAATTCACCATGCATGGTTAATGGTAGATGCTCCAAATATTATCCAAAGAAATTTGTAGAGAAATCAACAATGGATGAAGAGGGTTATCCTGTTTACCGTAGGAGTGACAACGGTAGGACCATAAAGAAAAATGGTATTGATCTAGATAGCAGGTATGTCGTTCCACACAACAGGCATTTATTGGTGAAGTATAGGGCTCATATAAATGTAGAGTGGTGCAATCAATCCAGATCAATTAAGTACTTATTTAAGTATGTGAACAAGGGAATGATCGGGTTACGGCTGAATTCTACAACAGTGTTGCTGATGAAGCTAATGGAAAGGTAATCGATGAGATCAAGATGTATTATGATTGTAGGTATATTTCACCCTGTGAGGCAGCATGGAGGATGTTCGCCTGTTGATATACAGACGAGGGATCCGTCTGTAGAGCGCTTTGAGCTTTCATCTACCAAATGAGCAATCAATCATATTTAATGATGATGATGTTGTCAATGATGTTGTTAACCGTTCAACTGTGAGACAAAGTATGTTCACGGCATGGTTTGATGCTAACAGCAAATATAGCGAGGCAAGAAACTTGACTTACGCTGAAATGCCAACAAAATTTGTATGGAAAAAGATAAGAGAGAGTGGCATCCAAGGCAAAGGAAGTTGCAATTGGTCGTATTTTTTATGTTCCGCCAAATAGCGAGAGAATCTTCTATCTTAGATGTTTACTTAATATTGTGCGTGGACCAAGGTCCTTTGATGAAATTAAATATTTTGAGGGGGTGCAGTATACTTCATTTAGAGATGCCTGTTATGCACATGGTTTAATCGAGGATGATAAAGAGTATGTTGACCCGATTAGTGAAGCAGCGATATGGTCCTCAGCACATTCTTTACGTAAATTGTTTGTAACCTTATTGACATCAAATTCAATGGCGAAACCAGAGAAAGTGTGGGATATTGTTTGGCAATACCTAGCTGATGATGTTGAGTTCAATGCTAAAAGAAATACAAGTAATCCAGGTAAACAATTCTTCTTCAAAAACACATACTTAAATGTACTTTTTGCAGTTATATATTCAACTAATTTGTTTATAAATTATGTAGATTTGATGCTCAATGACGAACAGAAGAAAAAAAATGGGGCACTAATGGAAGTGGAAAAGTTGTTGAATGCTTGGAACAAGTCTCTAAGTGATTATCCACCAATGCCGATGCCAGTGGAAAGTCATGAATACTATTTCGGTAATCGGTTGTTATACGAAGAATTGGCGTATGACAAAGAAGCTTTAAAGCTAGAACATGAATCTCTGTTTTCTAAACTAACTGATGAACAATTACTCATATACAACAAAGTGATTGTGGATGTTGAATCTAATAAAGGTGGTTTGTTCTTTGTTTATGGATATGGTGGAACTGGCAAGACATTTTTATGGAGGACACTGTCGGTGCTTTAAGGTCAAAGGGACAAGTTGTTTTGAATGTAGCATCAAGCGGTATAGCCTCGCTACTTTTACCGGGTGGAAGGACTGCACACTCAAGATTTTCTATCCCCATTGCAGTGAATGAAGACTCAACTTGCAACATTAGCCAAGGTAGTCCACTTGCTGAATTGATTATAAAAGCTAAGTTAATCATATGGATGAAGCTCCGATGATGCACAAACATTGTTTTGAAGCATTAGATCGGACAATGAGAGACATATTAGCGATTACACCAATCCAAAAAAGCTTAGAAATGTCTTTTGGTGGACTCTCTCAAA
>NW_017619459.1:0-2500 GCF_001879475.1 Ipomoea nil
GTTGCGGACTTATGCGGAACGAGGGTGCCGAGGTTGCGGAATATGCGGTACGAGGGTGCCCAAGTTGTTATGCGGTGCCCGGAATTATGCGGTACGAGGGTGCCCAAGTTGCGGACTTATGCGGAACGAGGGTGCCGAGGTGCGGATTATGCGTACGAGGGTGCCAAGTTGCGGAATTATGCGGTACGAGGGTGCCCAAGTTGCGGAAAGTTGCGGCACGAGAGTGCCCAAGTTGCGGAAAGTTGCGGTACGAGGGTGCCCAAGTTGCGGACTTATGCGGAACGGGGGTGGCCGAGGTTGCGGAAAGTTGCGGTACGAGGGTGCCTAAGTTGCGGATAGTTGCGGTACGAGAGTGCCCAAGTTGCGGAAAGTTGCGGTACGAGGGTGCCCAAGTTGCGGAAAGTTGCGGTACGGGGGTGCCCAAGTTGCGGAAAGTTGCGGTACGAGGGTGCCCAAGTTGCGGACTTATGCGGAACGGGGTGCCGAGGTTGCGGAAAGTTGCGGTACGAGGGTGCCCAAGTTGCGGAATTATGCGGTACGAGGGTGCCGAGGTTGCGGACTTATGCGGTACGAGGGTGCCCAAGTTGCGGAAAGTTGCGGTACGGTGTGCCGAGTTGCGGAAAGTTGCGAACGGGGTGGCCGAGGTTGCGGAAAGTTGCGGTACGGGGTCGAGTTGCGGAAAGTTGCGGTACGGGTGTGCCGAGGTTGCGGAAAGTTGCGAACGGGGTGGCCGAGGTTTGCGGAAAGTTGCGGAACGGGGTGGCCGAGGTTGCGGAAAGTTGCGGAACGGGGTGGCCGAGGTTGCGGAAAGTTGCGGAACGGGTGGCCGAGTTGCGGAAAGTTGCGGTACGGGTGTGCGAGGTTGCGGACTTATGCGGAACGCGGTCGCCCAAGTTGCGGACTTATGCGGAACGAGGGCGCCCAAAGTGCGCACAGTTGCGGACGGATGCGGAAAATCTCACGCAACAGAGGTTTACCCGCCTGCCGCCCCAGTACTTTTACGACGGTTGTGTGTTATGCCTTGGCCTATGTCGTTTTACGTCGTTCTCGTGCCAAAATGGAATATACATTTGTTTTAGAGCTTATTGTACTACTTAATTAGTGAGGCAAACGAAATGCCATATATTCCTCTCACATTCCCAACAATCCCAAGTACTTGGCTAAGTCAGACAAGGAACTTTGCGGACAGCTGGGCATAAATTTGGACATCGTCGTTTTCAATGAAATAATCATCCAAACGCTTTGAAATTTACCAAGCATTGTTAAAATGCTCTAAACTAAAGGACCATGCAATAACATTTGAAAAAAAATGCACGGAACCACCCGAAATGACCGTGTGATTTACGGGACAAACCGTGTCTACTGCTGTCACTGGGGTTTTTTTTTTTTAACTACTATAGGGGGGTATGGTAGTTGAGGTGCCGGTCGACTTTTTTCGGAACGTGTTGGGACGGGCCCCCTCGTCCGTAGGCCTCGTACGAGTGTTCCCGCCGCTCGTACGTATTATTGGGGACCGGCATAGACCCATCGGAGTCGCAAGGCGGGGCGGCGCACCGGACGGAGACGGACATGCAAAAAAACATCATTGGCACGTGAATTCGGTCAATCGAGCAAACGTGAATCTGCAATATACCGTCAGTAGGTTGTGAGTTGCCGAGGCACGTGTCCAATCGTCTAGTAAGCTGTTCGTTAACGAATTACGGTGCGCCGTAGGGGCGGAGGGCGGGCGTTCGCAATGAACCCGCCCAGCGTAGCGCAGTGCAGCGTACGTGTCGTCGGCGTGGGGGTTGACCGACCTCGCAAGAGGATAGAAGTATTGTATTGCTCGAGGCCTTTCATTCCTCGAGGGCTTCCTCCATAGCACTCGTTCGACGACACGTCCGAATCTGACCGAGACGGACATGCAAAAAAACGGCCGTGGAACAAGTTGGGCAAAAAAACAACCGTGAATCTGCAATATACCGTCAGTAGGCTTGTAAGTTACCGACACCAGTGTCCACCCGTCTAGTAAGCTCTCCGTTAAAGGATGATTGTGCGCTCGCTACGAATCTGCCCAAGCGCAACGGGCGTTGTCTTAGCGTCGGACTTGGGGGCTGACCCACCTCGCAAGAGGTATGGTGTTGTATTGATCGAGGACTTTCACTCCTCGAGGTCTTCCTCCACCCGATGGCGCGACGGACTCACAACCAATGCGTACGGCGAGATGGAAATTCGGTAGTTACCTTTTGTAACTATCGACGCGGGGCACTGAGGGAGGCGGACATGCAAAAAAACGTCGTTGGCGCGGGGTTGTGGGTCAATCGAGCAACCGTGAATCTGCAACATACCGTAGTAGGTTGTGAGTTACCGAGACCCGTTTCCAACCGTCTAGTAAGCTGTTCGTTAAAGGATGATTGTGCTCCGGACGGACGTGGGGGCTGACCCACCTCGCAAGAGGTATGGTATTGCATTGATCGAGGGATTCCACTCCTCGAGGGCTTCCTCCACCTCACCCGATGGC
>NW_017619460.1:2500-5000 GCF_001879475.1 Ipomoea nil
AGTGCCGGACTTGTGCGGAACGAGTGTGCCTACGTTGCGGGCATATGCGGAACGAGTGTGCCTAAGTTGCGGACTCATGCGGAACGAGTGTGCCTAAGTTGCGGACTCATGCGGAACGAGTGTGCCTAAGTAGCGGACTTGTGCGGAACGAGTGTGCCTAAGTATCGGACTTGTGCGGAACGAGCGTGCCTAAGTTGCGGACTTGTGCGGAACGAGCGTGCCTAAGTTGCGGACTTGTGCGGAACGAGCGTGCCTACGTTGCGGGCATATGCGGAACGAGTGTGCCTACGTTGCGGGCATATGCGGAACGAGTGTGCCTAAGTTGCGGACTCATGCGGAACGAGTGCGCCTAAGTTGCGGACAGTTGCGGAACGAGTGTGCCTAAGTAGCGGACAGTTGCGGAACGAGTGTGCCGAAGTTGCGGACTTGTGCGGAACGAGTGTGCCGAAGTAGCGTGCCTACGTTGCGGACTCATGCGGAACGAGTGTGCCTACGTTGCGGGCATATGCGGAACGAGTGTGCCTAAGTTGCGGACTCATGCGGAACGAGTGTGCCTAAGTGCCGGACTTGTGCGGAACGAGTGTGCCTACGTTGCGGGCTCATGCGGAACGAGTGTGCCCAAGTTGCGGACTTATGGGGTACGAGCGTGCCTAAGTTGCGGACTCATGCGGAACGAGTGTGCCTAAGTGCCGGACTTGTGCGGAACGAGTGTGCCTACGTTGCGGGCTCATGCGGAACGAGTGTGCCCAAGTTGCGGACTTATGGGGTACGAGGGTGCCTAAGTTGCGGACTTATGCGGAACGAGGGTGCCTAAGTTGCGGGCTTATGCGCAACGTTGGTGCCTAAGTTGCGGACTCATGCGGTACGAGGGTGCCGAGGTTGCGGAATTATGCGGTACGAGGGTGCCGAGGTTGCGGACTTATGCGGAACGAGGGTGCCGAGGTTGCGGAATTATGCGGTACGAGGGTGCCCAAGTTGCGGAAAGTTGCGGTACGAGGGTGCCCAAGTTGCGGAAAGTTGCGGTACGAGAGTGCCCAAGTTGCGGAAAGTTGCGGTACGAGAGTGCCCAAGTTGCGGAAAGTTGCGGTACGAGGGTGCCCAAGTTGCGGACTTATGCGGAACGAGGGTGCCGAGGTTGCGGACTTATGCGGTACAAGGGTGCCGAGGTTGCGGACTTATGCGGTACGAGGGTGCCGAGGTTGCGGACTTATGCGGTACGAGGGTGCCGAGGTTGCGGACTTATGCGGTACGAGGGTGCCGAGGTTGCGGACTTATGCGGTACGAGGGTGCCGAGGTTGCGGAAAGTTGCGGTACGGGTGTGCCGAGGTTGCGGAAAGTTGCGGTACGGGTGTGCCGAGGTTGCGGAAAGTTGCGGTACGGGTGGGCCGAGGTTGCGGAAAGTTGCGGTACGGGGGTGCCGAGGTTGCGGAAAGTTGCGGTACGGGGGTGCCGAGGTTGCGGAAAGTTGCGGTACGGGTGGGCCGACGTTGCGGAAAATTGCGGTACGGGTGGGCCGACGTTGCGGAAAATTGCGGTACGGGGGTGCCGAGGTTGCGGAAAGTTGCGGTACGGGTGGGCCGAGGTTGCGGAAAGTTGCGGTACGGGTGGGCCGAGGTTGCGGAAAATTGCGGTACGGGGGTGCCGAGGTTGCGGAAAGTTGCGGTACGAGGGTGCCCAAGTTGCGGACTTATGCGGTACGAGAGTGCCCAAGTTGCGGAAAATTGCGGTACGGGGGTGCCGAGGTTGCGGACTTATGCGGAACGGGTGTGCCGAGGTTGCGGAAAGTTGCGGTACGGGTGTGCTGAGGTTGCGGAAAGTTGCGGTACGAGGGTGCCGAGGTTGCGGAAAGTTGCGGTACGAGGGTGCCGAGGTTGCGGAAAGTTGCGGTACGAGGGTGCCCAAGTTGCGGACTTATGCGGAACGGGGGTGCCGAGGTTGCGGACTTATGCGGAACGAGGGTGCCGAGGTTGCGGACTTATGCGGAACGAGGGCGCCCAAATTGCGCACAGTTGCGGACGGATGCGGAAAATATCACGCAACAGAGGTTTACCCGCCTGCCACCCCAGTACTTTTACGACGGTTCTGTGTTATGCCTTGGCCTATGTCGTTTTACGTCGTTCTCGTGCCAAAATGGCATATACATTTGTTTTAGAGCTTATTGTACTATTTAATTAGTGAGGCAAACGATATGCCATATATTCCTCTCACATTCCCAACAATCCCAAGTACTTGGCTAAGTCAGACAAGGAACTTTGCGGACAGCTGGGCATAAATTTGGACATCGTCGTTTTCAATGAAATAATCATCCAAACGCTTTGAAATTTACCAAGCATTGTTAAAATGCTCTAAACTAAAGGACCATGCAATAACATTTGAAAAAAAATGCACGGAACCACCCGAAATGACCGTGTGATTTACGGGACAAACCGTGTCTACTGCTGTCACTGGGGTTTTTTTTTTTTTAACTACTATAGGGGGGGTATGGTAGTTGAGGTGCCGG
>NW_017619461.1:0-18620 GCF_001879475.1 Ipomoea nil
CACATGATGATGAAAAAGGCAGCTGTCATCGTGGGATTGGTGCTCCAAATCCAACACAACAGAAGGGCTGTATATATGGGTATGGAGAAATTAATTTGGATTATGATCAAGTAAAGTAATATAATGAAGATTGTGATAAGATCATAATAAGTCTAATATATATACATGTGTATGTTCTCAATATTTTTCTAGTTTATATGGTTGTTATATATTCCTTGGCGGACCCCACGGGTTGGACAAATATGCTTAACTTTTTTTTTTTAAAGTAACAATTAAAATCACGATTTGTATATAAGCATAAAATTCTTTTTAAAGAATAAACATAAATACATTACAAGATTACAAATTAATAAATATATATTTTTGTATATACAAATTAAGCTAGTGAGGACAATGGATTATTGCCACCTACATGCAATGTTCCCCATATTCATCAATCACTTTCTTTACCTCGTTATAATCATTATATAGTTTAAATAATCGGAATAACAGTGGCGAATATTCCAACACTTTCAGCGACCATGGTATCCGCGACTGTTGTACAACAGTTGCGAAAAGTCAGTTACAACAGTGGCGAATGTGTAGTTTTGTACTAGTGTAAACTCGTAATCACAAGGTCACGTGTTCAAATTCTGCCTTCTTGGTTTGAACCAGCTGGTTTACCTAAGGAGTTGAAGGGTGGTGGCGATTTCCGTCGTGACCCCGAAAAAAAAGAGATAATACCAGTTGGGGTCCTCCGAGTATAGTGGTTTTGTAACGTTTAGTCCTAAACTTTAAATTGACAATCTTTGGTCCTTCGACTTTCAAATTTAACCATCCGTGGTCCAAATTAACCACTCATGGTTCTTCAACTATTAAATTTTAACCAACAGTGGTCCTTTCGAGAGGACTACGACGACTAGTTAAATTTCGAAACTTGAAGGACAATGGGTGGTTAACTTGGACCACAAATGGTTAAATTTGAAAGTCGAAGGATCACACATGGTCAATTTGAAAGTTTAGGACTGAACGTGGCAAAATCACTATACTCGGAGGACCAGATGGTATTAAATCCCGAAAAAAATATAGTTTTAAATGTAATAGGTGTTGAAGGACAGCAGCCATAATTGGCATTTCTGAATGGGGATGTACTATGTGTCCAGGCTTTCTTTGTGCAGCCATGTTGGGTTTTGGTATTTTTCTCAGTTGTAAGCTTGCTTGTAGCTAGTAGCAGTTTCATTCCTGTTAACCAATTGTGGGTTGCTTAGAAATATGGTCAAGAGATCGGATCTATCAAATCATTTTGGGCAAGCCGGGCAAGTGTAGCTATGGCAGCAATTAATGAAGGATCAATTTGTAATCCTGTATATGATGATATGGTAGGACTTTCATATATGGGTGATTGATGTGCTCTCTTTTGCTACAACTAGCTGTGAAAAAGATGCACATATTTTGCACGGAGGTCGCACTTCTCCCTCCTCTAGTTCTTCTATGGATTTAGGGGCACATGATGATGAAAAATGCAGCTGTCATTCTGGGATAGTGGTCCTCCGAGTATAGTGGTTTTTTCACGTTTAGTCCTAAACTTTTAAATTGACCATCTTTGGTCTTTCGACTTTCAAATTTAGCCATCCGTGGTCCAAGTTAACCACTCATGGTCTTCACCTATTAAATTTTAACCAGCGTGGTCCTCGTCGTGAGGATTACGACTAGTTAAATTTATAAACTTTAAGGACCATGGGTGGTTAACTTGGACCACAAATGGTTAAATTTGAAAGTCGAAGGACCACAGATGGTCAATTTGAAAGTTTAGGACTGAACGTGGCAAAATTACTATACTCGGAGACCTCAGATGGTATTAACTCCCAAAAAAAATATATTTTTAAATGTAATAGGTATTGAAGGAAAAATACCAGCAGCCATAATTGGCATTCCTGAATGGGAAGTGATATGTGTTCAGGCTTTCTTTGTGCAGTCATGTTGTTTTTGGTATTTTCTCAGTTGCAAGTTGGCTTGTAGCTAGTAGCACTTTCATCTCCTGCTCATCCAATTGTGGGTAGCTTAAAAATATGGTCAAGAGATCAGGATCTATCAAATCATTTCGGGCAAGCCGGGCAAGTGTAGCTGTGGCAGCAATTAATGAAGGATCAATTTGTAATGCTGTATATGATGGTATGGTAGGACTTCTATGGATGATTGATGTGCTCTCTTTTGTTGCAACTGGCTGTGAAGAAGAAGCACAGATTTTGAACGGAGGTCACACTTCTCTTTCCTCTAGTTCTTCTGTTGGACATAGGGGCACATGATGATGAAAAAGGCAGCTGTCATTGTGGGATTGGTGCTCCAAATCCAACACAACAGAAGGGCTGTATATATGGGTATGGGAAAATTAATTTGGATTATGATCAAGTAAAGTAATATAATGAAGATTGTGATAAGATCATAATAAGTCTAATATATATACATGTGTATGTTCTCAATATTTTTCTAGTTTATATGGTTGTTATATATTCCTTGGCGGACCCACGGGTTGGACAAATATGCTAACTTTTTTTTTTTTTTAAAGTAACAATTAAAATCACGATTTGTGTATAAGATAAAATTCTTTTAAAGAATAAACATAAATAAATTACAAGATTACAAATTAATAACATATATATTTTTGTATATACAAATTAAGCTAGTGAGGACAATGGATTATTGCCACCTACATGCAATGTTCCCCATATTCATCAATCACTTTCTTTACCTTGTTATAATCATAATATAGTTTAAATAATATCGGAATAACAGTGGCGAATATTCCAACACTTTCAGCGACCATGGTATCCGCAAATGTTGTACAACAGTTGCGAAAAGTCAGTTACAACAGTGGCGAATGTGTAGTTTTGTACTAGTGTAAACTCGTAATCACAAGGTCACGTGTTCAAATTACAGCCTTCTTAGTTTGAACCAGCTGGTTTACCTAAGGAGTTGAAGGGTGGTGGCGATTTCCGTCGTCACCCCGACAAAAAAAAGAGATAATACCAGTGGGGTCCTCGATTATAGTGGTTTTGTAACGTTTAGTCCTAAACTTTTAAATTGACAATCTTTGGTCCTTCGACTTTCAAATTTAACCATCCGTGGTCCAAGTTAACCATCATGGTTCTTCAACTATTAAATTTTAACCAACAGTGGTCCTTTCGAGAGGACTACGACGACTAGTTAAATTTCGAAACTTGAAGGATATGGGTGGTTAACTTGGACCACAAATGGTTAAATTTGAAAGTCGAAGGATCACACATGGTCAATTTGAAAGTTTATGACTGAACGTGGCAAAATCACTTTACTCGGAGGACCTCAGATGGTATTAAATCCCGAAAAAAATATAGTTTTAAATGTAATAGGTGTTGATGGAAATATACCAGCAGCCATAATTGGCATTTCTGCATGGGGATGTACTATGTGTCCAGGCTTTCTTTGTGCAGCCATGTTGGGTTTTGGTATTTTCTCAGTTGCAAGCTTGTTTGTAGCTAGTAGCAGTTTCATCTCCTGCTCAACCAATTGTGGGTTGCTTAGAAATATGGTCAAGAGATCGGATCTATCAAATCATTTGGGCAAGCCGGGCAAGTGTAGCTATGGCAGCAATTAATGAAGGATCAATTTGTAATCCTGTATATGATGTATGGTAGGACTTTCATATATGGATGATTGATGTGCTCTCTTTTGCTGCAACTAGCTGTGAAAAAGATGCACATATTTTGCACGGAGGTCGCACTTCTCCTCCTCTAGTTCTTCTATTGGATTTAGGGGCACATGATGATGAAAAATGCAGCTGTCATTCTGGTGATAGTGGTCCTCCGAGTATAGTGGTTTTTTCACGTTTAGTCCTAAACTTTTAAATTGACCATCTTTGGTCTTTCGACTTTCAAATTTAGCCATCCGTGGTCCAAGTTAACACTCATGGCGTTCACCTATTAAATTTTAACCAGCTCGTGGTCATTCGTGAGGATTACGACTAGTTAAATTTATAAACTTTTAAGGACCAATGGGTGGTTAACTTGGACCACAAATGGTTAAATTTGAAAGTCGAAGGACCACAGATGGTCAATTTGAAAGTTTAGGACTGAACGTGACAAAATTACTATACTCGGAGGACCTCAGATGGTATTAACTCCCCAAAAAAAATATATTTTAAATGTAATAAGGTATTGAAGGAAAAATACCAGCAGCAATAATTGGCATTCCTGAATCTGGGAAGTGATATGTGTTAGGCTTTCTTTGGTGCCAGTCATGTTGTTTTTTGGTATTTTCTCAGTCGCAAGTTGGCTTGTAGCTAGTAGCACTTTCATCTCCTGCTCATCCAATTGTGGGTAGCTTAGAAATATGGTCAAGAGATCAGGATCTATCAAATCATTTCGGGCAAGCGGGCAAGTGTAGCTGTGGCAGCAATTAATGAAGGATCAATTTTGTAATGCTGTATATGATGGTATGGTAGGACTTCTATGGATGATTGATGTGCTGTCTTTTGTTGGCAACTGGCTGTGAAGAAGAAGCACGGATTTTGAACGGAGGTCGCACTTCTCTTTCCTCTAGTTCTTCTGTTGGACATAGGGGCACATGATGATGAAAAAGGTAGCTGTCATCGTGGGATTGGTGCTCCAAATCCAACACAACAGAAGGCTGTATATATGGGTATGGGAGAGAAATTAATTTGGATTATGATCAAGTAAAGTAATATAATGAAGATTGTGATAAGATCATAATAAGTCTAATATATATACATGTGTATGTTCTCAATATTTTTCTAGTTCATATGGTTGTTATATATTCCTTGGCGGACCCCACGGGTTGGACAAATATGCTTAACTTTTTTTTTTTAAAATTAACAATTAAAATCACGATTTGTATATAAGCATAAAATTCTTTTTATAGAATAAACATAAAATTCTTTTTAAAGAATAAACATAAATACATTACAAGATTACAAATTAATAACATATATATTTTTGTATATACAAATTAAGCTAGTGAGGACAATGGATTATTGCCACCTACATGCAATGTTCCCCATATTTATCAATCACTTTCTTTACCTTGTTATAATCATAATATAGTTTAAATAATATCGGCATAACAGTAGCGAATATTCCCAACACTTTCAGCGACCATGGTATCCGCGACTGTTGTAACAACAGTTGCGAAAAGTCAGTTAAAACAGTGGCGAATGTGTAGTTTTGTACTAGTGTAAACTCGTAATCACAAGGTCACGTGTTCAAATTTCAGCCTTCTTGGTTTGAACCAGCTGGTTTACCTAAGAGTTGAAGGTGGTGGCGATTTCCGTCGTCACCCCGAAAAAAAAAAGAGATAATACCAGTTGGGGTCCTCCGAGTATAGTGGTTTTGTAACGTTTAGTCCTAAACTTTCAAATTGACAATCTTTGGTCCTTCGACTTTCAAATTTAACCATCTGTGGTCCAAGTTAACCACTCATGGTTCTTCAACTATTAAATTTTAACCAACAGTGGTCCTTTCGAGAGGACTACGACGACTAGTTAAATTTCGAAACTTGAAGGACCTATGGGTGGTTAACTTGGACCACAAATGGTTAAATTTGAAAGTCGAAGGATCACACATGGTCAATTTGAAAGTTTAGGACTGAACGTGGCAAATCACTATACTCGGAGGAACCTCAGATGGTATTAAATCCTGAAAAAAATATAGTTTTAAATGTAATAGGTGTTGAAGGACAGCAGCCCATAATTGGCATTTCTGCATGGGATGTACTATGTGTCCAGGCTTTCTTTGTGCAGCATGTTGGGTTTTGGTATTTTTCTCAGTTGCAAGCTTGCTTGTAGCTAGTAGCAGTTTCATCTCCTGCTCAACCAATTGTGGGTTGCTTAGAAATATGGTCAAGAGATCGGATCTATCAAATCATTTTGGGCAAGCCGGGCAAGTGTAGCTATGGCAGCAATTAATGAAGGATCAATTTTAATCCTGTATATGATGTATGGTAGGACTTTATATATGGAATGATTGATGTGCTCTCTTTTGCTACAACTAGCTGTGAAAAAGATGCACATATTTTGCACGCGAGGTCGCACTTCTCCCTCCTCTAGTTCTTCTATTGAGATTTAGGGGCACATGATGAAGAAAAATGCAGCTGTCATTCTGGGATAGTGGTCCTCCGAGTATAGTGGTTTTTTCACGTTTAGTCCTAAACTTTTAAATTGACCATCTTTGGTCCTTCGACTTTCAAATTTTAGCCATCCGTGGTCCAAGTTAACCACTCATGGTCTTTCACCTATTAAATTTTAAACCAGCGTGGTCCATTCGTCCAGGATTACGACTAGTTAAATTTATAAACTTTAAGGACCATGGTTGGTTAACTTGGACCACAAATGGTTAAATTTGAAAGTCGAAGGACCACAGATGGTCAATTTGAAAGTTTAGGACTGAATGTGGCAAAATAACTATACTCGGAGGACCTCAGATGGGTATTAACTCCCCAAAAAAAATATATTTTTAAATTTAATAGGTATTGAAGGAAAATACCAGCAGCCAAAATTGGCATTCCTGAATGGGAAGTGATATGTGTTCAGGCTTTCTTTGTGCAGTCATGTTGTTTTTTGGTATTTTCTCAGTTGCAAGTTGCTTGTAGCTAGTAGCACTTTCATCTCCTGCTCATCCAATTGTGGGTAGCTTAAAAATATGGTCAAGAGATCAGGATCTATCAAATCATTTCGGGCAAGGTACGGCAATGTAGCGAGCAATTAATGAAGGATCAATTTGTAATGTGTATATGATGGTATGGTAGGACTTCTATGGATGATTGATGTGCTCCTCTTTGTTGCAACTGGCTGTGAAGAAAGAAGCACAGATTTTGAACGGAGGTCGCACTTCTCTTTCCTCTAGTTCTTCTGTTGGACATAGGGGCACATGATGATGAAAAAGGCAGCTGTCATCGTGGGATTGGGTGCCTCCAAATCCAACACAACAGAAGGGTGTATATATGGGTATGGGAGAAATTAATTATTATGAAGATTGTATAAGATCATAATAAGTCTAATATATATACATGTGTATGTTCTCAATATTTTTGTAGTTTATATGGTTGTTATATATTCCTTGGCGGACCCCACGGGTTGGACAAATATGCCTAACTTTTTTTTTTTTAAAGTAACAATTAAAATCACGATTTGTATATAAGCATAAAATTCTTTTTAAAGAATAAACATAAATAAATTACAAGATTACAAATTAATAACATATATATTTTTGTATATACAAATTAAGCTAGTGAGGACAATGGATTATTGCCACCTACATGCAATGTTCCCCATATTCATCAATCACTTTCTTTACCTTGTTATAATCATAATATAGTTTAAATAATATCGGAATAACAGTGGCGAATATTCCAACACTTTCAGCGACCATGGTATCCGCAAATGTTGTACAACAGTTGCGAAAAGTCAGTTACAACAGTGGCGAATGTGTAGTTTTGTACTAGTGTAAACTCGTAATCACAAGGTCACGTGTTCAAATTTCAGCCTTCTTGGTTTAACCAGCTGGTTTACCTAAGGAGTTGAAGGGTGGTGGCGATTTCCGTCGTCACCCCGGAAAAAAAAAAGAGATAATACCAGTTGGGGTCCTCGAGTATAGTGGTTTTGTAACGTTTAGTCCTAAACTTTTAAATTGACAATCTTTGGTCCTTCGACTTTCAAATTTAACCATCCGTGGTCCAAGTTAACCACTCATGGTTCTTCAACTATTAAATTTTAACCAACAGTGGTCCTTTCGAGAGGACTACGACGACTAGTTAAATTTCGAAACTTGAAGACTATGGGTGGTTAACTTGGACCACAAATGGTTAAATTTGAAAGTCGAAGGATCACACATGGTCAATTTGAAAGTTTAGGACTGAACGTGGCAAAATCACTATACTCGGAGGACCTCAGATGGTATTAAATCCCGAAAAAATATAGTTTTAAATGTAATAGGTGTTGAAGGACAGCACCATAATTGGCATTTCTGCATGGGGATGTACTATGTGTCCAGGCTTTCTTGTGCAGCCATGTTGGTTTTGGTATTTTCTCCGTTGCAAGCTTGTTGTAGCTAGTAGCAGTTTCATCTCCTGCTCAACCAATTGTGGGTTGCTTAGAAATATGGTCAAGAGATCGGATCTATCAAAATCATTTTGGGCAAGCCGGGCAAGTGTAGCTATGGCAGCAATTAATGAAGGATCAATTTGTAATCCTGTATATGATGGTATGGTAGGACTTTATATATGGTGATTGATGTGCTCTCTTTTGCTGCAACTAGCTGTGAAAAGAATGCACATATTTTGCACGGAGTTGCATTTCTCCTCTTAGTTCTTCTATTGGATTTAGGGGCACATGATGATGAAAAATGCAGCTGTCATTCTGGATAGTGGTCCTCCGAGTATAGTGGTTTTTCACGTTTAGTCCTAAACTTTTAAATTGACCATCTTTGGTCCTTCGACTTTCAAATTAGCCATCCGTGGTCTAAGTTAACCACTCATGGTCTTTCACCTATTAAATTTTAACCAGTCGTGGTTCATTCGTGAGGATTACGACTAGTTAAATTTATAAACTTTAAGGACCATGGGTGGTTAACTTGGACCACAAATGGTTAAATTTGAAAGTCGAAGGACCACAGATGTCAATTTGAAAGTTTAGGACTGAACGTGGCAAAATTACTATACTCAGAGGACCTCAGATGGTATTAACTCCCCAAAAAAAATATATTTTAAAATGTAATAGTATTGAAGGAAAAATACCAGCAGCCATAATTGGCATTCCTGAATGGGGAAGTGATATGTGTTCAGGCTTTCTTTGTGGCAGTCATGTTGTTTTTTGGTATTTTCTCAGTCGCAAGTTGGCTTGTAGCTAGTAGCACTTTCATCTCCTGCTCATCCAATTGTGGGTAGCTTAAAATATGGTCAAGAGATCAGGATCTATCAAATCATTTCGGGCAAGCCGGGCAAGTGTAGCTGTGGCAGCAATTAATGAAGGATCAATTTGTAATGCTGTATATGATGGTATGGTAGGACTTCTATGGATGATTGATGTGCTCTCTTTTGTGCAACTGGCTGTGAAGAAGAAGCACAGATTTTGAACGGAGGTCACACTTCTCTTTCCTCTAGTTCTTCTGTTGGACATAGGGGCACATGGATGATGAAAAAGGCAGCTGTCATCGTGGGATTGGTGCTCCAAATCCAACACAACAGAAGGGCTGTATATATGGGTATGGGAGAAATTAATTTGGATTATGATCAAGTAAAGTAATATAATGAAGATTGTGATAAGATCATAATAAGTCTAATATATATACATGTGTATGTTCTCAATATTTTTCTAGTTCATATGGTTGTTTATATATCCTTGGCGGACCCCACGGGTTGGACAAATATGCTTAACTTTTTTTTTTTTAAAAGTAACAATTAAAATCACGATTTGTATATAAGCATAAAATTCTTTTTAAAGCATAAAATTCTTTTTAAAGAATAAACATAAATACATTACAAGATTACAAATTAATAACATATATATTTTTGTATATACAAATTAAGCTAGTGAGGACAATGGATTATTGCCACCTACATGCAATGTTCCCCATATTTATCAATCACTTTCTTTACCTTGTTATAATCATAATATAGTTTAAATAAATATCGGAATAACAGTAGCGAATATTCCAACACTTTCAGCGACCATGGTATCCGCGACTGTTGTACAACAGTTGCGAAAAGTCAGTTAAACAGTGGCGAATGTGTAGTTTTGTACTAGTGTAAACTCGTAATCACAAGGTCACGTGTTCAAATTTCAGCCTTCTTGTTTGAACCAGCTGGTTTACCTAAGGAGTTGAAGGGTGGTGGCGATTTCCGTCGTCACCCGAAAAAAAAAGAGATAATACCAGTTGGGGTCCTCCGAGTATAGTGGTTTTGTAACGTTTAGTCCTAAACTTTAAATTGACAATCTTTGGTCCTTCGACTTTCAAATTTAACCATCGTGGTCCAAGTTAACCACTCATGGTTCTTCAACTATTAAATTTTAACCAACAGTGGTCCTTTCGAGAGGACTACGACGACTAGTTAAATTTCGAAACTTGAAGGACTATGGGTGGTTAACTTGGACCACAAATGGTTAAATTTGAAAGTCGAAGGATCACACATGGTCAATTTGAAAGTTTAGGACTGAACGTGGCAAAATCACTATACTCGGAGGACCTCAGATGGTATTAAATCCTGAAAAAAATATAGTTTTAAATGTAATAGGTGTTGAAGGACAGCAGCCATAATTGGCATTTCTGCATGGGGATGTACTATGTGTCCAGGCTTTCTTTGTGCAGCCATGTTGGGTTTTGGTTTTCTCAGTTGCAAGCTTGCTTGTAGCTAGTAGCAGTTTCATCTCCTGCTCAACCAATTGTGGGTTGCTTAGAAATATGGTCAAGAGATCGATCTATCAAATCATTTTGGGCAAGCCGGGCAAGTGTAGCTATGGCAGCAATTAATGAAGGATCAATTTTAATCCTGTATATGATGGTATGGTAGGACTTTCATATATGGATGATTGATGTGCTCTCTTTTGCTACAAACTAGCTGTGAAAAGATGCACATATTTGCACGGAGGTCGCACTTCTCCCTCCTCTAGTTCTTCTATTGGATTTAGGGGCACATGATGAAGAAAAATGCAGCTGTCATTCTGGGATAGTGGTCCTCCGAGTATAGTGGTTTTTTCACGTTTAGTCCTAAACTTTTAAATTGACCATCTTTGGTCCTTCGACTTTCAATTTAGCCATCCGTGGTCCAAAGTTAACCACTCATGGTCTTTCACCTATTAAATTTTAACCAGCCGTGGTCCATTCGTCAGGATTACGACTAGTTAAATTTATAAACTTTAAGGACCATGGTTGGTTAACTTGGACAAATGGTTAAATTTGAAAGTCGAAGGACCACAGATGGTCAATTTGAAAGTTTAGGACTGAATGTGGCAAAATTACTATACTCGGAGGACCTCAGATGGTATTAACTCCCCAAAAAAAAATATATTTTTAAATTTAATAGGTATTGAAGGAAAATACCAGCAGCCAAAATTGGCATTCCTGAATGGGGAAGTGATATGTGTTCAGGCTTTCTTTGTGCAGTCATGTTGTTTTTGGTATTTTCTCAGTTGCAAGTTGGCTTGTAGCTAGTAGCATCATCTCCTGCTCATCCAATTGTGGGTAGCTTAAAAATATGGTCAAGAGATCAGGGATCAAATCATTTCGGGCAAGCCGGGCAAGTGTAGCTGTGGCAGCAATTAATGGATCAATTTGTAATGCTGTATATGATGGTATGGTAGGACTTCTATGGATGATTGATGTGCTCTCTTTTGTTGCAACTGGCTGTGAAGAAGAAGCACAGATTTTGAACGGAGGTCGCACTTCTCTTTCCTCTAGTTCTTCTGTTGGACATAGGGCACATGATGATGAAAAAGGCAGCTGTCATCGTGGGATTGGTGCTCCAAATCCAACACAACAGAAGGGCTGTATATATGGGTATGGGAGAAATTATTTGGATTATGATCAAGTAAAGTAATATAATGAAGATTGTGATAAGATCATAATAAGTCTAATATATATACATGTGTATGTTCTCAATATTTTTGTAGTTTATATGGTTGTATATATTCCTTGGCGGACCCACGGGTTGGACAAATATGCCTAACTTTTTTTTTTAAAGTAACAATTAAAATCACGATTTGTATATAAGCATAAAATTTTTTTAAAGAATAAACATAAATAAATTACAAGATTACAAATTAATAACATATATTTTTGTATATACAAATTAAGCTAGTGAGGACAATGGATTATTGCCACCTACATGCAATGTTCCCCATATTCATCAATCACTTTCTTTACCTTGTTATAATCATAATATAGTTTAAATAATATCGGAATAACAGTGGCGAATATTCCAACACTTTCAGCGACCATGGTATCCGCAAATGTTGTACAACAGTTGCGAAAAGTCAGTTACAACAGTGGCGAATGTGTAGTTTTGTACTAGTGTAAACTCGTAATCACAAGGTCACGTGTTCAAATTTCAGCCTTCTTGTTTGAACCAGCTGGTTTACCTAAGGAGTTGAAGGGTGGTGGCGATTTCCGTCGTCACCCCGAAAAAAAAAGAGATAATACCAGTTGGGGTCCTCGAGTATAGTGGTTTTGTAACGTTTAGTCCTAAACTTTTAAATTGACAATCTTTGGTCTTCGACTTTCAAATTTAACCATCCGTGGTCCAAGTTAACCACTCATGGTTCTTCAACTATTAAATTTTAACCAACAGTGGTCCTTTCGAGAGGACTACGACGACTAGTTAAATTTCGAAACTTGAAGGACTATGGGTGGTTAACTTGGACACAAATGGTTAAATTTGAAAGTCGAAGGATCACACATGGTCAATTTGAAAGTTTAGGACTGAACGTGGCAAAATCACTATACTCGGAGGACCTCAGATGGTATTAAATCCCGAAAAAATATATAGTTTTAAATGTAATAGGTGTTGAAGGACAGCAGCCATAATTGGCATTTCTGCATGGGGATGTACTATGTGTCCAGGCTTTCTTTGTGCAGCCATGTTGGGTTTTGGTATTTTCTCAGTTGCAAGCTTGTTTGTAGCTAGTAGCAGTTTCATCTCCTGCTCAACCAATTGTGGGTTGCTTAGAAATATGGTCAAGAGATCGGATCTATCAAATCATTTTGGGCAAGCCGGGCAAGTGTAGCTATGGCAGCAATTAATGAAGGATCAATTTGTAATCCTGTATATGATGTATGGTAGGACTTTCATATATGGTGATTGATGTGCTCTCTTTTGCTGCAACTAGCTGTGAAAAAGATGCACATATTTTTGCACGGAGGTTGCACTTCTCCTCTAGTTTTATTGGATTTAGGGGCACATGATGATGAAAAATGCAGCTGTCATTCTGGGATAGTGGTCCTCCGAGTATAGTGGTTTTTTCGTTTAGTCCTAAACTTTTAAATTGACCATCTTTGGTCCTTCGACTTTCAAATTTAGCCATCCGTGGTCAAGTTAACCACTCATGGTCTTTCACCTATTAAATTTTAACCAGTCGTGGTTCATTCGTGAGGATTACGACTAGTTAAATTTATAAACTTTAAGGACCATGGGTGGTTAACTTGGACCACAAATGGTTAAATTTGAAAGTCGAAGGACCACAGATGGTCAATTTGAAAGTTTAGGACTGAACGTGGCAAAATTACTATACTCAGAGGACCTCAGATGGTATTAACTCCCCAAAAAAAATATATTTTTAAATGTAATAGGTATTGAAGGAAAAATACCAGCAGCCATAATTGGCATTCCTGAATGGGGAAGTGATATGTGTTCAGGCTTTCTTTTGTGCAGTCATGTTGTTTTTTGGTATTTTCTCAGTCGCAAGTTGGCTTGTAGCTAGTAGCACTTTCATCTCCTGCTCATCCAATTGTGGGTAGCTTAAAAATATGGTCAAGAGATCAGGATCTATCAAATCATTTCGGGCAAGCCGGGCAAGTGTAGCTGTGGCAGCAATTAATGAAGGATCAATTTGTAATGCTGTATATGATGGTATGGTAGGACTTCTATGGATGATTGATGTGCTCTCTTTTGTTGCAACTGGCTGTGAAGAAGAAGCACAGATTTTGAAACGGAGGTCACACTTCTCTTTCCTCTAGTTCTTCTGTTGGACATAGGGGCACATGATGATGAAAAGGCAGCTGTCATCGTGGGATTGGTGCTCCAAATCCAACACAACAGAAGGGCTGTATATATGGGTATGGGAGAAATTAATTTGGATTATGATCAAGTAAAGTAATATAATGAAGATTGTGATAAGATCATAATAAGTCTAATATATATACATGTGTATGTTCTCAATATTTTTCTAGTTTATATGGTTGTTATATATTCCTTGGCGGACCCCACGGGTTGGACAAATATGCTTAACTTTTTTTTTTTTAAAGTAACAATTAAAATCACGATTTGTATATAAGCATAAAATTCTTTTTAAAGAATAAACATAAATACATTACAAGATTACAAATTAATAACATATATATTTTTGTATATACAAATTAAGCTAGTGAGGACAATGGATTATTGCCACCTACATGCAATGTTCCCCATATTCATCAATCACTTTCTTTACTGTTATAATCATAATATAGTTTAAATAATATCGGATAAACAGTGGCGAATTCCAACACTTTCAGCGACCATGGTATCCGCGACTGTTGTACAACAGTTGCGAAAAGTCAGTTACAACAGTGGCGAATGTGTAGTTTTGTACTAGTGTAAACTCGTAATCACAAGGTCACGTGTTCAAATTTCAGCCTTCTTGGTTTGAACCAGCTGGTTTACCTAAGGAGTTGAAGGGTGGTGGCGATTTCCGTCGTCACCCCGAAAAAAAAGAGATAATACCAGTTGGGGTCCTCGAGTATAGTGGTTTTGTAACGTTTAGTCCTAAACTTTTAAATTGACAATCTTTGGTCCTTCGACTTTCAAATTTAACCATCCGTGGTCCAAGTTAACCACTCATGGTTCTTCAACTATTAAATTTTAACCAACAGTGGTCCTTTCGAGAGGACTACGACGACTAGTTAAATTTCGAAACTTGAAGGACTATGGGTGGTTAACTTGGACCACAAATGGTTAAATTTGAAAGTCGAAGGATCACACATGGTCAATTTGAAAGTTTAGGACTGAACGTGGCAAAATCACTATACTCGGAGGACCTCAGATGGTATTAAATCCGAAAAAAATATAGTTTTAAATGTAATAGGTGTTGAAGGACAGCAGCCATAATTGGCATTTCTGCATGGATGTACTATGTGTCCAGGCTTTCTTTGTGCAGCCATGTTGGGTTTTGGTATTTTCTCAGTTGCAAGCTTGTTTGTAGCTAGTAGCAGTTTCATCTCTCCTCAACCAATTGTGGGTTGCTTAGAAATATGGTCAAGAGATCGGATCTATCAAATCATTTTGGGCAAGCCGGGCAAGTGTAGCTATGGCAGCAATTAATGAAGGATCAATTTGTAATCCTGTATATGATGGTATGGTAGGACTTTCATATATGGATGATTGATGTGCTCTCTTTTGCTGCAACTAGCTGTGAAAAAGATGCACATATTTTGCACGGAGGTTGCACTTCTCCCTCCTCTAGTTCTTCTATTGGATTTAGGGGCACATGATGATGAAAAATGCAGCTGTCATTCTGGGATAGTGGTCCTCCGAGTATAGTGGTTTTTTCACGTTTAGTCCTAAACTTTTAAATTGACCATCTTTGGTCCTTCGACTTTCAAATTTAGCCATCCGTGGTCTAAGTTAACCACTCATGGTCTTTCACCTATTAAATTTTAACCAGTCGTGGTTCATTCGTGAGGATTACGACTAGTTAAATTTATAAACTTTAAGGACCATGGGTGGTTAACTTGGACCACAAATGGTTAAATTTGAAAGTCGAAGGACCACAGATGGTCAATTTGAAAGTTTAGGACTGAACGTGGCAAAATTACTATACTCAGAGGACCTCAGATGGTATTAACTCCCCAAAAAAAAATATATTTTTAAATGTAATAGGTATTGAAGGAAAAATACCAGCAGCCATAATTGGCATTCCTGAATGGGAAGTGATATGTGTTCAGGCTTTCTTTGTGCAGTCATGTTGTTTTTTGGTATTTTCTCAGTCGCAAGTTGGCTTGTAGCTAGTAGCACTTTCATCTCCTGCTCATCCAATTGTGGGTAGCTTAAAAATATGGTCAAGAGATCAGGATCTATCAAATCATTTCGGCAAGCCGGGCAAGTGTAGCTGTGGCAGCAATTAATGAAGGATCAATTTGTAATGCTGTATATGATGGTATGGTAGGACTTCTATGGATGATTGATGTGCTCTCTTTTGTTGCAACTGGCTGTGAAGAAGAAGCACAGATTTTGAACGGAGGTCACACTTTCTTTCCTCTAGTTCTTCTGTTGGACATAGGGGCACATGATGATGAAAAGGCAGCTGTCATCGTGGGATTGGTGCTCCAAATCCAACACAACAGAAGGGCTGTATATATGGGTATGGGAGAAATTAATTTGGATTATGATCAAGTAAAGTAATATAATGAAGATTGTGATAAGATCATAATAAGTCTAATATATATACATGTGTATGTTCTCAATTTTTCTAGTTTATATGGTTGTTATATTCCTTGGCGGACCCACGGTTGGACAAATATGCTTAACTTTTTTTTTTTAAAGTAAATTAAAATCACGATTTGTATATAAGCATAAAATTCTTTTTAAAGAATAAACATAAATACATTACAAGATTACAAATTAATAACATATATATTTTTGTATATACAAATTAAGCTAGTGAGGACAATGGATTATTGCCACCTACATGCAATGTTCCCCATATTCATCAATCACTTTCTTTACCTGTTATAATCATTATATAGTTTAAATAATATCGGAATAACAGTGGCGAATATTCCAACACTTTCAGCGACCATGGTATCCGCGACTGTTGTACAACAGTTGCGAAAAGTCAGTTACAACAGTGGCGAATGTGTAGTTTGTACTAGTGTAAACTCGTAATCACAAGGTCACGTGTTCAAATTTCTGCCTTCTTGGTTTGAACCAGCTGGTTTACCTAAGGAGTTGAAGGGTGGTGGCGATTTCCGTCGTGACCCGAAAAAAAAGAGATAATACCAGTTGGGGTCCTCCGAGTATAGTGGTTTTGTAACGTTTAGTCCTAAACTTTTAAATTGACAATCTTTGGTTCGACTTTCAAATTTAACCATCCGTGGTCCAAATTAACCACTCATGGTTCTTCAACTATTAAATTTTAACCAACAGTGGTCCTTTCGAGAGGACTACGACGACTAGTTAAATTTCGAAACTTGAAGGACAATGGGTGGTTAACTTGGACCACAAATGGTTAAATTTGAAAGTCGAAGGATCACACATGGTCAATTTGAAAGTTTAGGACTGAACGTGGCAAAATCACTATACTCGGAGGACGTCAGATGTATTAAATCCCGAAAAAAATATAGTTTTAAATGTAATAGGTGTTGAAGGACAGCAGCCATAATTTGGCATTTCTGAATGGGGATGTACTGTGTCCAGGCTTTCTTGTGCAGCCATGTTGGGTTTTGGTATTTTCTCAGTTGTAAGCTTGCTTGTAGCTAGTAGCAGTTTCATCTCCTGTTCAACCAATTGTGGGGTTGCTTAGAAATATGGTCAAAGATCGGATCTATCAAATCATTTTGGGCAAGCCGGGCAAGTGTAGCTATGGCAGCAATTAATGAAGGATCAATTTGTAATCCTGTATATGATATATGGTAGGACTTTCATATATGGTGATTGATGATGTGCTCTTTTTGCTACAACTAGCTGTGAAAAAGATGCACATATTTTGCACGGAGGTCGCACTTCTCCCTCCTCTAGTTCTTCTATTGGATTTAGGGCACATGATGATGAAAAATGCAGCTGTCATTCTGGATAGTGGTCCTCCGAGTATAGTGGTTTTTTCACGTTTAGTCCTAAACTTTTAAATTGACCATCTTTGGTCTTTCGACTTTCAAATTTAGCCATCCGTGGTCCAAGTTAAACTCAATGGTCGTTCACCTATTAAATTTTAACCAGCCGTGGTCCTCTCGTGAGGATTACGACTAGTTAAATTTATAAACTTTAAGGACCATGGTGGTTAACTTGGACCACAAATGGTTAAATTTGAAAGTCGAAGGACCACAGATGGTCAATTTGAAAGTTTAGGACTGAACGTGCAAAATTACTATACTCGGAGGACCTCAGATGGTATTAACTCCCCAAAAAAAATATATTTTTAAATGTAATAGGTATTGAAGGAAAATACCAGCCATAATTGGCATTCCTGAATGGGGAAGTGATATGTGTTCAGGCTTCTTTGTGCAGTCATGTTGTTTTTTGGTATTTTCTCAGTGCAAGTTGGCTTGTAGCTAGTAGCACTTTCATCTCCTGCTCATCCAATTGTGGGTAGCTTAAAATATGGTCAAGAGATCAGGATCTATCAAATCATTTCGGGCAAGCCGGGCAAGTGTAGCTGTGGCAGCAATTAATGAAGGATCAATTTGTAATGCTGTATATGATGGTATGGTAGGACTTCTATGGATGATTGATGTGCTCTCTTTTGTTGCAACTGGCTGTGTGAAGAAGAAGCACAGATTTTGAACGGAGGTCACACTTTCTTTTCCTCTAGTTCTTCTGTTGGACATAGGGGCACATGATGATGAAAAAGGCAGCTGTCATTGTGGATTGGTGCTCCAAATCCAACACAACAGAAGGCTGTATATATGGGTATGGGAGAAATTAATTTGGATTATGATCAAGTAAAGTAATATAATGAAGATTGTGATAAGATCATAATAAGTCTAATATTATAATGTATGTTCTCAATATTTTTCTAGTTTATATGGTTGTTATATATTCCTTGGCGGACCCACGGGTTGGACAAATATGCCTAACTTTTTTTTTTTTTTTAAAGTAACAATTAAAATCACGATTTGTGTATAAGAATAAAATTCTTTTTAAAGAATAAACATAAATAAATTACAAGATTACAAATTAATAACATATAT
>NW_017619463.1:15000-17500 GCF_001879475.1 Ipomoea nil
CGAGTGTGCCTAAGTTGCGGACTCATGCGGAACGAGTGTGCCTAAGTGCCGGACTTGTGCGGAACGAGTGTGCCTACGTTGCGGGCTCATGCGGAACGAGTGTGCCCAAGTTGCGGACTTATGGGGTACGAGCGTGCCTAAGTTGCGGACTCATGCGGAACGAGTGTGCCTAAGTGCCGGACTTGTGCGGAACGAGTGTGCCTACGTTGCGGGCTCATGCGGAACGAGTGTGCCCAAGTTGCGGACTTATGGGGTACGAGGGTGCCTAAGTTGCGGACTTATGCGGAACGAGGGTGCCTAAGTTGCGGGCTTATGCGCAACGTTGGTGCCTAAGTTGCGGACTCATGCGGTACGAGGGTGCCGAGGTTGCGGAATTATGCGGTACGAGGGTGCCGAGGTTGCGGACTTATGCGGAACGAGGGTGCCGAGGTTGCGGAATTATGCGGTACGAGGGTGCCCAAGTTGCGGAAAGTTGCGGTACGAGGGTGCCCAAGTTGCGGAAAGTTGCGGTACGAGAGTGCCCAAGTTGCGGAAAGTTGCGGTACGAGAGTGCCCAAGTTGCGGAAAGTTGCGGTACGAGGGTGCCCAAGTTGCGGACTTATGCGGAACGAGGGTGCCGAGGTTGCGGACTTATGCGGTACAAGGGTGCCGAGGTTGCGGACTTATGCGGTACGAGGGTGCCGAGGTTGCGGACTTATGCGGTACGAGGGTGCCGAGGTTGCGGACTTATGCGGTACGAGGGTGCCGAGGTTGCGGACTTATGCGGTACGAGGGTGCCGAGGTTGCGGAAAGTTGCGGTACGGGTGTGCCGAGGTTGCGGAAAGTTGCGGTACGGGTGTGCCGAGGTTGCGGAAAGTTGCGGTACGGGTGGGCCGAGGTTGCGGAAAGTTGCGGTACGGGGGTGCCGAGGTTGCGGAAAGTTGCGGTACGGGGGTGCCGAGGTTGCGGAAAGTTGCGGTACGGGTGGGCCGACGTTGCGGAAAATTGCGGTACGGGTGGGCCGACGTTGCGGAAAATTGCGGTACGGGGTGCCGAGGTTGCGGAAAGTTGCGGTACGGGTGGGCCGAGGTTGCGGAAGTTGCGGTACGGGTGGGCCGAGGTTGCGGAAAATTGCGGTACGGGGGTGCCGAGGTTGCGGAAAGTTGCGGTACGAGGGTGCCCAAGTTGCGGACTTATGCGGTACGAGAGTGCCCAAGTTGCGGAAAATTGCGGTAGCGGGGGTGCCGAGGTTGCGGACTTATGCGGAACGGGTGTGCCGAGGTTGCGGAAAGTTGCGGTACGGGTGTGCTGAGGTTGCGGAAAGTTGCGGTACGAGGGTGCCGAGGTTGCGGAAAGTTGCGGTACGAGGGTGCCGAGGTTGCGGAAAGTTGCGGTACGAGGGTGCCCAAGTTGCGGACTTATGCGGAACGGGGTGCCGAGGTTGCGGACTTATGCGGAACGAGGGTGCCGAGGTTGCGGACTTATGCGGAACGAGGGCGCCCAAATTGGCGCACAGTTGCGGACGGATGCGGAAAATATCACGCAACAGAGGTTTACCCGCCTGCCACCCCAGTACTTTTACGACGGTTCTGTGTTATGCCTTGGCCTATGTCGTTTTACGTCGTTCTCGTGCCAAAATGGCATATACATTTGTTTTAGAGCTTATTGTACTATTTAATTAGTGAGGCAAACGATATGCCATATATTCCTCTCACATTCCCAACAATCCCAAGTACTTGGCTAAGTCAGACAAGGAACTTTGCGGACAGCTGGGCATAAATTTTGGACATCGTCGTTTTCAATGAAATAATCATCCAAACGCTTTGAAATTTACCAAGCATTGTTAAAATGCTCTAAACTAAAGGACCATGCAATAACATTTGAAAAAAAATGCACGGAACCACCCGAAATGACCGTGTGATTTACGGGACAAACCGTGTCTACTGCTGTCACTGGGGTTTTTTTTTTTTTAACTACTATAGGGGGGGTATGGTAGTTGAGGTGCCGGTCGACTTTTTTCGGAACGTGTTGGGACGGGCCCCCCTCGTCCCGTAGGCCTCGTACGAGTGTTCCCGCCGCTCGTACGTATTATTGGGGACCGGCATAGACCCATCGGAGTCGCAAGGCGGGGCGGCGCACCGGACGGAGACGGACATGCAAAAAAACATCATTGGCACGTGAATTCGGTCAATCGAGCAAACGTGAATCTGCAATATACCGTCAGTAGGTTGTGAGTTGCCGAGGCACGTGTCCAATCGTCTAGTAAGCTGTTCGTTAACGAATTACGGTGCGCCGTAGGGGCGGAGGGCGGGCGTTCGCAATGAACCCGCCCAGCGTAGCGCAGTGCAGCGTACGTGTCGTCGGGCGTGGGGGTTGACCGACCTCGCAAGAGGATAGAAATATTGTATTGCTCGAGGCCTTTCATTCCTCGAGGGCTTCCTCCACAGCACTCGTTCGACGACACGTCCGGATCTGACCGAGACGGACATGCAAAAAAACGGCCGTGGAACAAGTTGGGCAA
>NW_017619465.1:0-5000 GCF_001879475.1 Ipomoea nil
GGTTATCCGAGTAGTAGGTACCATCAAACAAACTATAACTGATTTAAATGAGCCATTCGCAGTTTCACAGTCTGAATTAGTTCATACTTACACATGCATGGCTTAATCTTTGAGACAAGCATATGACTACTGGCAGGATCAACCAGGTAGCATTCCTCGACGACGTCGCTGGCACGAGACCGACGGTACGCCCCCGTCTCCCGCTCGCTCCTAGGAACGAGGGATTGGCGACGAGAACGACCGCTGGCTAGCTCGAGGCGACAGTTTGAGTCGTACAAAACGCGTCGGGACGGGCAGATTGGAGCTCGACGCCCCTTGCCCTCAAGGTGGACCGAATCCGAGAGCTCGGACAGTCGCCCTCGTGCCAAGGCCGCCGCGACGATTCGCGACGACCGTGGAACGTGGCGATGCCTTCTCCGTTCGTCCCGCCGCAAAATCCACGCGTGTTGCGAAGACGAGCGCGCAACGAAATGCAAATACGTTAAGCCGTCAGTGCCGTGCGAGGTATGCAACACAGGAAACCGTCGTGCGACAAGCCTTGCCGCCCTTGTGTCGTCTTGTATGAAGAGGCCGTGCTTGGCAGGACGTCGCCTGCTCGAGCAGGGATCCAACCTGACCGCACACGCCGATAACCACTCACGCACCGTCTCGCCGTCGCAAAAAACGCCCCCCAATCGCTTAGCGAGGATCCGATAGGAACCCGGCCCGGACGAATCCGTGCACGAGTCCCCACCGATGCTGGCCGTCACGGCAGGAACGCCCCGCCGTCGATAGGTACGAAAGGTAACCCTTGAATTCCCATCTCGCCGCTCACATTGGTTGTGAGTCCGTCTCGCCATCGGGTGAGGTGGAGGAAGCCCTCGAGGAGTGGAATCCCTCGATCAATGCAATACCATACCTCTTGCGAGGTGGGTCAGCCCCCACGTCCGTCCGGAGCACAATCATCCTCTAACGAACAGCTTACTAGACGGTTTGGAAACGGGTCTCCGGTAACTCACAACCTACTACGGTATGTTGCAGATTCACGGTTGCTCGATGACGACAACCCCGCCGCCAACGACGTTTTTTTTGCATGTCCGTCTCCCTCAGTGCCCCGCGTCGATAGTTACGGAAAGGTAACTACGAATTTCCATCTCGCCGTACGCATTGGTTGTGAGTCCGTCGCGCCATCGGGTGGAGGAAGACCTCGAGGAGTGAAAGTCCTCGATCAATACAACACCATACCTCTTGCGAGGTGGGTCAGCCCCCAAGTCCGACGCTAAGACAACGCCCGTTGCGCTTGGGCAGATTCGTAGCGAGCGCCACAATCATCCTTTAACGGACAGCTTACTAGACGGGGTGGACACTGGTGTGTCGGTAACTTACAAGCCTACTGACGGTATATTGCAGATTCACGGTTGTTTTTTTTGCCCAACTTGTTCCACGGCCGTTTTTTTGCATGTCCGTCTCGGTCAGATCCGGACGTGTCGTCGAACGAGTGCTGTGGAGGAAGCCCTCGAGGAATGAAAGGCTCGAGCAATACAATATTTCTATCCTCTTGCGAGGTCGGTCAACCCCACGCCCGACGACACGTACGCTGCACTGCGCTACGCTGGGCGGGTTCATTGCGAACGCCCGCCCTCCGCCCCTACGGCGCACCGTAATTCGTTAACGAACAGCCTTACTAGACGATTGGACACGTGCCTCGGGCAACTCACAACCTACTGACGGTTATATTGCAGATTCACGTTTGCTCGATTGACCGAATTCACGTGCCAATGATGTTTTTTTGCATGTCCGTCTCCGTCCGGTGCGCCGCCCCGCCTTGCGACTCCGATGGGTCTATGCCGGTCCCCAATAATACGTACGAGCGGCGGGAACACTCGTACGAGGCCTACGGGACGAGGGGGGCCCGTCCCAACACGTTCCGAAAAAAGTCGACCGGCACCTCAACTACCATACCCCCCCTATAGTAGTTAAAAAAAAAAAAAAACCCCAGTGACAGCAGTAGACACGGTTTGTCCCGTAAATCACACGGTCATTTCGGGTGGTTCCGTGCATTTTTTTTCAAATGTTATTGCATGGTCCTTTAGTTTAGAGCATTTTAACAATGCTTGGTAAATTTCAAAGCGTTTGGATGATTATTTCATTGAAAACGACGATGTCCAAATTTATGCCCAGCTGTCCGCAAAGTTCCTTGTCTGACTTAGCCAAGTACTTGGGATTGTTGGGAATGTGAGAGGAATATATGGCATATCGTTTGCCTCACTAATTAAATAGTACAATAAGCTCTAAAACAAATGTATATGCCATTTTGGCACCGAGAACGACGTAAAACGACATAGGCCAAGGCATAACACAGAACCGTCGTAAAAGTACTGGGGTGGCAGGCGGGTAAACCTCTGTTGCGTGATATTTTCCGCATCCGTCCGCAACTGTGCGCAATTTGGGCGCCCTCGTTCCGCATAAGTCCGCAACCTCGGCACCCTCGTTCCGCATAAGTCCGCAACCTCGGCACCCCGTTCCGCATAAGTCCGCAACTTGGGCACCCTCGTACCGCAACTTTCCGCAACCTCGGCACCCTCGTACCGCAACTTTCCGCAACCTCGGCACCCTCGTACCGCAACTTTCCGCAACCTCAGCACACCCGTACCGCAACTTTCCGCAACCTCGGCACACCCGTTCCGCATAAGTCCGCAACCTCGGCACCCCCGTACCGCAATTTTCCGCAACTTGGGCACCCTCGTACCGCAACTTTCCGCAACTTGGGCACCCCCGTACCGCAATTTTCCGCAACCTCGGCACCCCCGTACCGCCAATTTTCCGCAACCTCGGCCCACCCGTACCGCAACTTTCCGCAACCTCGGCCCACCCGTACCGCAACTTTCCGCAACCTCGGCACCCCCCGTACCGCAATTTTCCGCAACGTCGGCCCACCCGTACCGCAATTTTCCGCAACCTCGCACCCCCGTACCGCAACTTTCCGCAACCTCGGCACCCCCGTACCGCAACTTTCCGCAACCTCGGCACCCCCGTACCGCAACTTTCCGCAACCTCGGCACACCCGTACCGCAACTTTCCGCAACCTCGGCACACCCGTACCGCAACTTTCCGCAACCTCGGCACACCCGTACCGCAACTTTCCGCAACCTCGGCACCCCCCGTACCGCATAAGTCCGCAACCTCGGCACCCTCGTACCGCATAAGTCCGCAACCTCGGCACCCTCGTACCGCATAAGTCCGCAACCTCGGCACCCTCGTACCGCATAAGTCCGCAACCTCGGCACCCTCGTACCGCATAAGTCCGCAACCTCGGCACCCTCGTACCGCATAAGTCCGCAACCTCGGCACCCTCGTTCCGCATAAGTCCGCAACTTGGGCACCCTCGTACCGCAACTTTCCGCAACTTGGGCACCCTCGTACCGCAACTTTCCGCAACTTGGGCACTCTCGTACCGCAACTTTCCGCAACTTGGGCACTCTCGTACCGCAACTTTCCGCAACTTGGGCACCCTCGTACCGCAACTTTCCGCAACTTGGCACCCTCGTACCGCAACTTTCCGCAACTTGGGCACTCTCGTACCGCAACTTTCCGCAACTTGGGCACCCTCGTACCGCAACTTTCCGCAACTTGGGCACCCTCGTACCGCAACTTTCCGCAACTTGGGCACCCTCGTACCGCATAATTCCGCAACCTCGGCACCCTCGTTCCGCATAAGTCCGCAACCTCGGCACCCTCGTACCGCATAATTCCGCAACTTAGGCACCAACGTTGCGCATGAGTCCGCAACTTAGGCACCAACGTTGCGCATGAGTCCGCAACTTAGGCACCAACGTTGCGCATGAGTCCGCAACTTAGGCACCAACGTTGCGCATGAGTCCGCAACTTAGCACCCTCGTACCCCATAAGTCCGCAACTTGGGCACACTCGTTCCGCATGAGCCCGCAACGTAGGCACACTCGTTCCGCACAAGTCCGGCACTTAGGCACACTCGTTCCGCATGAGTCCGCAACTTAGGCACGCTCGTTCCGCATAAGTCCGCAACGTAGGCACACTCGTTCCGCATATGCCCGCAACGTAGGCACACTCGTTCCGCATATGCCCGCAACGTAGGCACACTCGTTCCGCATAAGCCCGCAACCTCGGCACCCTCGTACCGCATAAGTCCGCAACCTCGGCACCCTCGTACCGCATAAGTCCGCAACCTCGGCACCCTCGTACCGCATAAGTCCGCAACCTCGGCACCCTCGTACCGCATAATTCCGCAACCTCGGCACCCTCGTACCGCATGAGTCCGCAACTTAGGCACCAACGTTGCGCATAAGCCCGCAACTTAGGCACCCTCGTTCCGCATAAGTCCGCAACTTAGGCACCCTCGTACCCCATAAGTCGCAACTTGGGCACACTCGTTCCGCATGAGCCCGCAACGTAGGCACACTCGTTCCGCACAAGTCCGGCACTTAGGCACACTCGTTCCGCATGAGTCCGCAACTTAGGCACGCTCGTACCCCATAAGTCCGCAACTTGGGCACACTCGTTCCGCATGAGCCCGCAACGTAGGCACACTCGTTCCGCACAAGTCCGGCACTTAGGCACACTCGTTCCGCATGAGTCCGCAACTTAGGCACACTCGTTCCGCATATGCCCGCAACGTAGGCACACTCGTTCCGCATGAGTCCGCAACGTAGGCACGCTACTTCGGCACACTCGTTCCGCACAAGTCCGCAACTTCGGCACACTCGTTCCGCAACTGTCCGCTACTTAGGCACACTCGTTCCGCAACTGTCCGCAACTTAGGCGCACTCGTTCCGCATGAGTCCGCAACTTAGGCACACTCGTTCCGCATATGCCCGCAACGTAGGCACACTCGTTCCGCATATGCCCGCAACGTAGGCACGCTCGTTCCGCACAAGTCCGCAACTTAGGCACGCTCGTTCCGCACAAGTCCGCAACTTAGGCACGCTCGTTCCGCACAAGTCCGATACTTAGGCACACTCGTTCCGCACAAGTCCGCTACTTAG
>NW_017619466.1:0-5348 GCF_001879475.1 Ipomoea nil
TCCGCGCGGGCGCCCGGCCTCTCTCCCGTTGCTCGTCGTTGGGTGGTGCGCTCCGCCCCTCGGCCTCCGGTCCCGCTCCTCCGCCCCCTTCCCTCGCCTCTCTTCCCCTTTCTTCCGCCTTCCCTCCCCTCGCGTTCGGTTCCCCGTTCTCGCCTTGTCCCGTTGGCTCTGTGGGTCTGCCCCGCCCCCTTCGTGTGGCGGCTCTCGTGTCCGGCGGCCGCCGTCGGCGCCTGCCTGGCCCTCGCCCTGTCGTCCGTTGTCGCTGCCCCTGTGCTCGGGCCGGCCGCCGCGGCCCCTTCCCCTTTTCCCCCCCCGCGTCGGCCTTGGTCCTCGGTGCTGGTCGCCCGTGGTTCCGCCTCGCCCCCCTTGGTGCCGTCGTCGCTCGCTCCGCCCCCGCCCTTCCCGCCTCCGGGGGCGCCTGGTCCTGGGCCCCGCCCCTCCCTCCCCCCTTGGCCCCTGGGCTCGGCGGTGGTGCCCGGCGTGTCCCCGTCGCTGGCCGCGTGTCTTTCTTGGCGCCTGCCTTGGCCCCCGCCGCCCTTGGCTCTCCCTTCCCTCCCGTCTCGCCTCCTGGTGGCCCCTCCTCTCCTTGGCCGCCTCCCTTCCGCGCGCGTGTGTGGGCGCCCTGGTGCGCGGCCCCGCTGCCTCTCTGGGCTTCGTCCCTTCTTTTCTCGGCCTCGGGCCTGCGCCCCCTCTTCCCCCCGGTCCTCCGCCCGCCCGTTTCTCTCCTTGCCCCTCCCTGCTCTGGCCCGCGGGGGCCTTTCGTCGCCCCCTTGCGGCGCCTCCCGGGTCTTCCGGTCCCTCGCCTTTTTCTCTGCCTCGCCGGCTGTCCTCTCTCCCGCCCCTCTCGGGCTTTTTCTCTCGGTCCCCTTCCTCGCCGTCCCTTGCTGGCTCCTTCGCGGTGCTTTCTTCCTGCTTGGTCGCCTTCGCTCCTCCTTTCTGCCCGCTTTTTCCCCGGTGGTCCGGTCCTCCTTCCCCGGCCCTCTTGGCCCTCTGTCCGCTTCTCTGTTCTCCGTTCGCGCTCTCTCCTCTCTTTCGTCGGCTCCGCCCTCTTTTCGCCTCTCCCCCGCGCGTTCTCTCTCTCGCGTCCTCCGGGCCTTCTTTGGCCTCGCCTGTGCCTGCGCTCTGCCCGCCTCCTCCCTCGCGTCCGTCTTGCCTCGTCCCCTCTCGCCCCCTCCGGCCCTGGCGCGTCGGCGGCCGTTTCCCCCGCTTCGTCCTCGGCCTCGTTGTTGGCGGCTTGGCCCCGGCTCGCTCCGGGCCTCCTCCCGTCGGCCTCCTTCGGGCGTGCTGCGCCCCCCCCTCCTCCGCCGTGCTGTCGCCTTGCTGCTCCGTCCGCCTGCCTTTCCCCCCCTTCGCCTCGGCCGCTTCTCCCGTGCGCGTTCCTTTTCTTCCTCCCTCGCCGGTGCCTTCGCCCCCGCCGTCGGCCCCGGCCTGCCCTTTTCTGGCCGGCCGGGGCTGGTCTTCCCTCCCCTCCTTGGGTTCGTTCTCCGGCCCCTTTTCCCCGGCGGCCGGCCGCCGCTGGGTTTCGCCCCCCCTTCCGCGCGGTTGGTCCGTCCGTCCTCGGCCGGTGTGGGCTTGGCCGTCGGGCGCCCCCTTGCGCCCGGTGCTCCCCCCCGCGTCTCCCTTTTTCCCCGGCGGTCTCCCTTGCCTCGGCCGCCTTCCGCGCCCGGCTTCCGTCGTCCCCGGGTGCTGGCCTCGCTCTTCCTCTCGGCCCCCCCCGCCCTCCCCGCCTTGCCGCGGCGGCTCCGTCCCGCCCTCCGGGCTCGCCCGCCTGGGGGGTCGCCCCTCCCGGGGGTGTCGCGCGGTCTTGTTTCCCTTCTTCCCCGCCTGCTGGCCCTCCGGGGTCCCCGCGCCTCCTTCCTTCTTCTTCCTGGCTTCGCCGCCGGCCCGGTCTTCTCTGCCGCCTTGCTTCGGCCGCGGCTCCGGGCGGCCCTCGGCCGGTCCGCCGTTGCCGGTCTTTTCTCGTGCTGGGCGGCTGCCTGTCGCCGCTGGCCTGTCCTTTCTCCGGGTTCGGCTCGCTCCCTCGCTTGGTGCCCCTGTCGCCCCGGCCCTTTCCCCCTTGCCCGGCGCCCGCGCCTTTCTTCGGGTTCCGCCGGCGGTTGTCCTTCTCCTCCCTTTGCCGCCGTCGCCCCGTCTTCTGCGTGTTTGCTCTCCTCTCGGCTCTTGCCGCGCCTGTCGTCGCCGTCCGCGGCCCTCGCTTTTCCCCGCCGGTGCTGCCCCTCGGGCCCCCCTTCGGGTCTCCGTGGCTCCGGCGTTCTTTGCGCCCCCCGGCCTGCCTCGGTCCCCTCCCCTCCGTCCGGTGTCCGCCCCGCGGTCTTTTCTTCGTCCGCCGCGTGCCTGCCTCTCTGCTGGTCCCCCTCCCGGCGTCCCTCCCGCTCCCCGCGCCGCCCCCGCCGTCTCGTCGCCCCGTTGCTCGCTCCGCGGTCCGGGCCCGGCTCTTTTGGGCCGGCCTTCTTCCGGTCGGTGTCGTCCCGCCCCTCCGCCCCGCCGGGGGCTTGGGTCCCCGGCCCCCCTTCGCCCCCCCTCCGGGTCCTTCCCTTCGCGGCCGTGTCCGGCTGCGCGTCGCGTGCTCCCTTCCTTCTTCCCCCCTTCTCTTCGGTCGTTGGCCCGGTCTCGCTTCTTCTGCCCCCCCGGTCGCTGCCCGGGCTCCCCCGCGCGTCTGTGCGCTCTGCTCGCTCGGTCGCCGCCTGGCCTGTCCTCCGGGCCCCCGGCGCCGCCCCTCCGGTGTTCCCGGCGCCCCTTTTCTCCTTTCTTCCTTTCCTTCCTCGGGGCGGCCGCCTCCCCTTCGGCCTCGTCGGTCCGGCTGCGTGGCGTCGCTCTCGCCTTCTTCCCCCTCGCACGGCCGGCTCCGGCCGTGGTCTTCTCGTCCTTTTTGGGGGCCTCTCGGTGCTCTCCTGGCCCTGTCTCTCGCGTTTGCCCCTCCCCTTCCTGCCTGTCGGTCGCCGTCGCGGGCGCCCTTCCGGTCCCCGCGCCCCGGTGCCTCTTCCGTTTGGCGTGCGGCCTTTTCCCCCCGCTGCTCGCTTGCCCTCGCGCTCCTCGCTCCTCGCGCCCCGGTCGGCCCGCGTCTCGCGTTCTGCGCCCGGCCCGCTTCCCCCCCCTGCCCTTCCTGCTGCGTCTCTGTCCGTCTGGGTCCCTGCCGCTCTCCCCTGGCCGTGTGCTCGCTCCTTCCGCCTCCCCCGCGTCCCCTGTGCCCCCGGCGCGGGGCGTTTTGCCCGGCCTCCGCTGTTCCCGCGTCCTTCCCCTTTTGCTGCCGGTTTCTCGGTCCGCCCCTTGCCGCTGCTTCCGGTGTCTCCCCGGCTTCGTCGCCCGCCCCCGCCCTTGCTGTCCCTCGCTCTCCCCCCGCCTCTCGCTGCGGTGTTTCCCCGGCTGGTCCTCTCGGTCGGTCCCCCCCTGGGCTCTCGCCCCCCTTTTTCGGGTTCTCCTCGCGCCCGTCCCCGTTCCGCCGTCTCCCTGGCGGGCCCCGGCTTTTCTGGTGTTCGTTGCGTCCCCCCTTCCGGCCCGCCGCCTCTCCTGTTGCTCCCCGGCTTCTGCCGCCCCTGCGCCTCCTCCTCCTTCGGGCGTCGGCTGCTTGCCTCGCCTGTTTTCGGCCCCGGCGGCGGGCTCCTCCTCCCCTCGCTTGCCCGCTCTCCGCCTCCCCTGCTTCGGCGGCGGGGTTCCTTGCTGCCTGCTCCCCTCCCTGCTCTTCTTCCGGTCGCCGCCTTCCTCCGTGCTGTGCGTCTCCGCTTTCTGCTCCCGCCCCTCCTTCGCGGTCTTCCCCCTTTCTTCGTTCGTCGGCGCTCGTCGGTCGGCGGCGGCCGCGGCGGGGCCACCGTTTGTCTCTCCTGCCCGGCCGTTCGGGCCTCGGCCGCTCCGGCGTGGCCGCCGGGTCTGTCGTCCGGCCGTCTGCCCTCGGGTCGCCGCGTCCGTCCGGGCGCCTTTCCTTGGTTTCCGCTCGCGTCTCTTCCCGCTGGCGGCTCCGCCGCCTTCGCGCTGTCGCTTGTGCTTCCTCGCCTGCTCTGTGTTGGCCCTCTTGTTTGGCCCTCTGCCTGGCTTCTGCGTCGGTGGCCGGGCGCTTGTCCCTCCGGTCTCGTCTCGCTGGCCGGCCCGCCCGGCCTCGCATGCCGCCGGTGCGCGCCGTCTGGTCCTCGCCCTCTTCTCTGGCCTGGCTTTCTTTCTGGCCCGCGGGCCCGCTCGGTTTTCCCGGCCTCGCCTTCCTCTTGCGCCTGTCCGCCCCGTGTGTTCGGTCTTTTTGTGGTTTGCTCTTCGCGGCCGTCCTGGCTCCTGCCGCGGTCTGCCCGCTCTTCCCCGTTGTGCCTCGCTCCCGCGGGCTGTGCCCCTCGCCCCTTTGTGCTGCCCCTTTCCCCGTGGGCCGCCCGCGCGGCCCTGCCCGGCTCTCGTCCCCCCCCCTGCCTCTTCGCCTGGTCGCTCCGCCCCTGCTCCGGGCTCGCCGGTTCCCTCGCCCGTGGCCTGCTCCGGGCCCTTGCCCTCCCCCGGTCTCTTCCCGCCCTCCCTCGTCCGCGCCGGGTCCGGCGGTCCGTCCCGTCCGTCCTGGGGCTTTGGTTTCCCCTCCCTCTGTTCTTTCCGCTTTCGCCCTTCTTGCCTCCGTTCGCCCCTTCGCCCCTCTCCCGGGTGCGCTTTCCTGTGGCTTCCGTGCTCTCGCCCGCTTTCCGCCTCCGCCGGTTGGTCGGGTTGCGTGGCGGTTGCTCCCCGCGCCGCGTCTCCGTCCTGGTTCTTTTGGTCCGGTTCTTCTCTCGTGCCGCTTGTCGCTGGCGGCGCGGCTCCCGGGGCCTGCCTGGGTTCCCTCCGCCCCCTCGTTCTCCTGCCGCCCCGCCGCCCCGCTGGGCCCCCGCCGCGCCTGCACGGCCTGTCCCGGTTGGCTTTCCGGCCCGTCGGCTCTGTTGCCGGTTGTCGGCCTCTGCCGCGGCTGTCCCTCGCGTTGCGGCTGGCGCGTGCTGGCCTGTTCTCTCCCTCCTCGGCTTGCTTCGGCCGCCGGCGCGTCCGCTTGCCCGCCGCTGCTCTGGGGTGCGCCGCCCTTGGGGCCTGTTGGTTTCTCGGTGGTGTCGGCGGCGGTGTTGTCTCGTTTTCCCGGCTCCGGGCCTTTCTCCGCTTCCGCTGGCCTTCTCCGGTCTGCTTCCCGTCCCTTGTCTGCCGGCTCGCTTGTTCTTCCCTTCCTGCCCTGTCTGGCGCTTTCTCCTTCGCCTGGCTTCTCCTTCGTTGTTCCTCGGCCTCGCCTCCCTCCCGCGGCCCCGTGCCTCTTCGTTTCGCTCCCCCCCGCCGGTGCCCGTGCTGGTTTTCGGGTTTTCGGGCCCCCCCCGGCGGTCCCACCGCACCCCATTGGCTGGTGGATGCCCGCTTTCCGTCCCACCCAATGT
>NW_017619467.1:7500-8980 GCF_001879475.1 Ipomoea nil
GTCCTCGATCAATACAACACCATACCTCTTGCGAGGTGGGTCAGCCCCCAAGTCCGACGCTAAGACAACGCCCGTTGCGCTTGGCAGATTCGTAGCGAGCGCACAATCATCCTTTAACGGACAGCTTACTAGACGGGTGGACACTGGTGTCGGTAACTTACAAGCCTACTGACGTATATTGCAGATTCACGGTTGTTTTTTTGCCCAACTTGTTCCACGGCCGTTTTTTTGCATGTCCGTCTCGGTCAGATCCGGACGTGTCGTCGAACGAGTGCTGTGGAGGAAGCCCTCGAGGAATGAAAGGCCTCGAGCAATACAATATTTCTATCCTCTTGCGAGGTCGGTCAACCCCACGCCCGACGACACGTACGCTGCACTGCGCTACGCTGGGCGGGTTCATTGCGAACGCCCGCCCTCCGCCCCTACGGCACCGTAATTCGTTAACGAACAGCTTACTAGACGATTGGACACGTGCCTCGGCAACTCACAACCTACTGACGGTATATTGCAGATTCACGTTTGCTCGATTGACCGAATTCACGTGCCAATGATGTTTTTTTGCATGTCCGTCTCCGTCCGTGCGCCGCCCCGCCTTGCGACTCCGATGGGTCTATGCCGGTCCCCAATAATACGTACAAGCGGCGGGAACACTCGTACGAGGCCTACGGGACGAGGGGGGCCCGTCCAACACGTTCCGAAAAAAGTCGACCGGCACCTCAACTACCATACCCCCCCTATAGTAGTTAAAAAAAAAAAAACCCAGTGACAGCAGTAGACACGGTTTGTCCCGTAAATCACACGGTCATTTCGGGTGGTTCCGTGCATTTTTTTTCAAATGTTATTGCATGGTCCTTTAGTTTAGAGCATTTTAACAATGCTTGGTAAATTTCAAAGCGTTTGGATGATTATTTCATTGAAAACGACGATGTCCAAATTTATGCCCAGCTGTCCGCAAAGTTCCTTGTCTGACTTAGCCAAGTACTTGGGATTGTTGGGAATGTGAGAGGAATATATGGCATATCGTTTGCCTCACTAATTAAATAGTACAATAAGCTCTAAAACAAATGTATATGCCATTTTGGCATGAGAACGACGTAAAACGACATAGGCCAAGGCATAACACAGAACCGTCGTAAAAGTACTGGGTGGCAGGCGGGTAAACCTCTGTTGCGTGATATTTTCCGCATCCGTCCGCATAAGTCCGCAACCTCGCACACCCGCCGCAACTTTCCGCAACCTCGCCACCCCGTTCCGCAGCAACTCGGCACCCCGTTCCGCACCGCAACTTGGGCACCCTCGTACCGCAACTTTCCGCAACCTCGGCACCCTCGTACCGCAACTTTCCGCAACTCGGCACCACCGCAACTTTCCGCAACCTACACCCGTACCGCAACTTTCCGCAACCTCGCACACCCGTTCCGCATAATCCGCAACGGCACCCCCGTACCGCAATTTTCCGCAACTTGGGCACTCTCGTACC
>NW_017619468.1:0-32831 GCF_001879475.1 Ipomoea nil
CCTCAGACTTCCAATTAAGCTTTTATAAGACGTAACATTCACATTCTTACCACACTCATCTTTGGACACCTTTAACTTTTCAGCTACCGGAGTTGAAGCTGGTTTGGAGTTTTCCATTTTGAACTTTTTCAAAATATCAGAGCATACTTCTTTTGTGAAATAAAGATTCCACCATCCATCTGAACAACCTCAAGGCCAAGAAAGTAAGACATAAGACCCATATCGGTCATTTCAAACCTCTTAATGAGTGCCTCCCTGAATTCTGAGATTAACTTCAAGTTATTTCCAGTAAAAACCAGATCATCAACATACAGACAGATTAGAACAATATCACCAGAATCCGTGCATTTGACATACAAAGTGTGTTCATGAGGACATCTCATAAAACCACTTTCAACAAAATATGAATCAATGCAACCATACCACGCCCTAGGCGCTTGCTTTAAGCCATACAAAGCTTTTCTCAACCTGTACACTTTATTTTCCTCCCCTTTCTTCAGAAATCCTGCAGGTTGTTCAACATATATTTCTTCTTCAAGAAAACCATTCAAAAAAGCAGACTTGACATCCATTTGATGCAATTTCCAATCATTTTGAGCAGCAAGAGAAATAACCATTCGAACTGTATCAAGTCTACTTACAGGAGCAAAAACCTCAAAATAATCAATACCTGGTTTTTGCTTGTAACCCTTTGCTACTAACCGTGCCTTAAAACGGTCAATCTCTCCATTTGACTTGTACTTCGTTCTGTAAACCCACTTCACTCCAATTGGCTTCTTTCCAGGAGGTAAATCTGTTAACTCCCAGGTACCATTCTTCTCAATGGCACGTATCTCCTCATCCATCGCCCTAAGCCAATGAGTTTTTGTAGCAGCCTCCTCAAAAGTTAAAGGATCACAATATGCAAAGAGAGCAAATTGAACAATCTCTTCATCAGACAGGTCATTATCATGACCCAAAACATAATCTTGCAAGCGAGCTGGTAAGTGGCTCGCGCTGAGATCGTCGAACTGACGACTCTGGCTGTGAAGGGGACTGGACATTATCTGGAATCGGTTGCTCTTCAACAATATTTTCAACAGCAGGAATAACAACTGAACTTTCATCTTTAGCTAACCAATCCCAAGCACCATATTCATCAAAAGTGACATCACGACTTATAACAACCCTTTTAGTTTCAGGATTGTATAGTTTATAAGCCTTTGAAGCGTCACTATAACCAATGAATATGCACTTCTCACCTTTATCATCCAACTTCTTTCTCAATGCATCTGGCACATGTGCATATGCCAAACATCCAAAACCTTGAGATATTTGATAGAGGGTTTTCTCCCACTCCAAGCTTCTTCGGGTGTCTTATCCCGGACACTCTTAGTTGGACACCTATTCAACACATAGACAGCACAAGCAACAGCTTCTGCCCAAAAAGTGTTTAGGCAGATCCTTGGATTTCAACATGCACCTTACCATATCCATGATAGACCTATTCTTCCTCTCAGCCACTCCATTTGTTGTGGAGTGTATCTAGCTGTCATCTGATGTTGAATACCCTTCTTCTTCAGAAAATCATCACAGGCAATATATTCTGTACCTCTATCAGTTCTCAAGATTTTAATTTCATAACCACTCTGCTTTTCAACAAAAGCCTTAAATTGTTTGAAAACATCACATGCTTCAGACTTTTGCTTCAAAAAGTAAACCCATGTTTTTCTACTGAAATCATCAATGAAAGTAATAAAGTACTTACAACCTCCATGTGAGGGAACCTCCAACGAACATAGGTCTGAGTGAATAATCTCCAACTGTTTTGTAGCTCTCCTTGACTTTCCCACGGGAAAGGGATCTCTATGCTTCTTCCCAATCACACAAATCTCACAGATACGATCAGGGACATTCACAACAGGTAAATCAGAAACAAGTTCCTTCTCGCAAGATAGTTTAATTCAGAGAAATGAAAATGCCTAAACCGCATATGCCATAACCAATTATCATCACAAACTTCAGAATTAAAGCAATCAATGAGAGTATGCTTAATTTTCAAAGGAAATAGTCGATTTTGGGACATATTTACCTTTGCAATCAAAACTCCTTTAGCATCTTCAATGGTACAACACCCTTGAGAAATATGTATCTTATATCCTTTTTCTGACAACTGACCCAAACTCAACAAATTTTTGTGTAGTTCAGGAACATAGAACACATCGGATATAAAATTGTGAGTACCATCCTTCAACTGAATGGAGATTTTACCTTTTCCCAAAATTGGCACCTTTGACTTATTGCCAAACGTTACTTCAGACCGGACTGATTCATCTAGTTCGGAAAACAATTCTTTCTTCCCACACATATGGTTACTACACCCAGTATCCAAGAACCATATGTTCTTATCTGCAGAAAAACTATCGCTGGCTAAAAGTAAAGTTTCAGAACTCTCACCAGACTTTTCAGCAGTGTTTTCAGCAATGTTTGCTTGATTTCCACGATTGTTGTCCTCATTATACCAACAATCTGCAATCTTGTGCCCATACTTGCCACAATTGTAGCAATGAAATGGAAATTTACCTTGTTTGTTATTACCTCCACCTCTTCCTTGGTTGGAGTTACCACGTCCTCCTCCTTGGTTGAAGTTACCACGACCTCTTCCACCAGAACCTCCTCTTCCTCTTCCACGACCTCTACCAGATCCTCCACCTCTTTGATTAGCGCCAGTCACATTAAGGGTGACTTGACTCTTCAAAGCTTCTTCTGCTAGTGGTTCCGATTTTGACGCAATTCTGTCAATATGACTTTCTACCATACCTTTCAGCTCTGCAATTGATAAGAGCTCGGTTTTGGTGTGACTCTGTTATTGAAGCCACCACATGGTCATACTTCATCGGCATAGTTCGAAGAACTTTTTCAACCACTGCACCATCTTCAATTGTATCTCCGTATAACCTCATCTTATTCACCATATCAATAAGACGAGTGAAATACATATCTACTGTTTCTGTAGAGGTCATCTCACAATTATCGTACAACCTTCTCAATGACTGCAACTTAGACTTCTGTGCCCGATCGACTCCTTTGTGTGACACCTTTAAGATGTCCCAAGCTTGTTTTGCTATTTGAGCACGAGCTAATTGCCCAAAAATGGAATAATGAACACCTTGGTGAATCTGACCCAAGGCCAATTTATCTCGCCGTATAGCGGCTGCTTCAGCTCCTTCGGGTAGACCGGGATCAACAAAGCTCCAAAGATTTTGAGCTTGCAAATGTGTGGACATCATAATTTGCCAATAATTGTAATCGAGTTTCCCGTCCATACAATATTGAAATTTGCAGCCATATTTCACTACGGAAAATATCTCGGGGTTGAAAGGTTGACTGGCTTTGATACCAAATGTTAGATATATTAAATATAATATATTTAATATAATATATATTAAATATAATATAATATATCTATAATATATATTAAATATAATATATCTATATATTATATTTATATATATTGAGAAGAGAGAGAGAGAGGAATAGATAATTTTATTGATGATTAGAAATGCTTGAATAACAAATCTATTTATACTAGATAAGATAATTCAAATGCTAAAATAAAGGAGTTAATTCTCCATGTAAAGCTAACATCATGGCCATGTACTGCACCTATAATTACTCCCATTATTTTTAACCAATTAACTAACTACTTGGTTTAATATTACTAATAATAATAATAATAATAATAATAATAATAATAATAATAATAATAATAATAATAATAATAATAATAATAATAATAATATTATTATTATTATTATTATTATTATTATATTATTATTATTATTATTATTATTATTATTATTATTATTATTATTATTATTATTATTATTATAACATTTGCGTTTGGTTGGCTGCAGGGAGAGAGAGAGGGAGGAAGCAGCGTCAATAAGCTCATCAAAATCCCGACGATGATGAATCTTGATGGGTTTCTTGGGATCAATATTTATCTGTGTTTTGCGATTCTTGATTGGCGGGAACAGGGAGAGGGAGAGGGAGGAAGCAGCGTCAATGAGCTCTGCGAAATTACCATGATTCTTGTTTGACAAATAATAATCTTGAATTGTTGGGGCACAAGGAAAGAGACTTAGAGCAGTGGGAGTGGGGTGGTCTTCATGATCTTCATGATTAAAACACCAAAGAGAGGCGGCAGCAGGGGCGGAAAGAGGAGGATTCACGGCAGCCTGCGGATGAGCAGATACAGGTTCATCCTCCACCGTTGTACACACGCTCTGCATTCCGCTATTTTCCTTCTCAGACATTATTATATTTTCAGAGTAGGTGTATATATATATATATGGGAATAGCTAGAATAACCTAATTTCAATGTCGGTGGGATTAGGAAACCGTTAATGATAGAAGAACATGTATATTTTCCCGCTCCCATTTGGACTACGAAATTATGGAGTAATTCATAAATGAATATCCTATATATTTCTAATTTCAGTACGTATTTCTCATTTTTTTTACTTTTTTATTTACTGTAAAATGCATTACGTCTAACAATGAGAACGGTATAAACTGTATCAAATAAACAGTTATTACAACGGTACAGACTAAGAGAATATATACAAGTGAGAATCATAGGGAGATTATGATAGGGAGTCATAATATGACTCAAATACATAGAGTCCTAATACTAGTCATAATACTCCCCTCAAGCACATGGTATACTTGTAACCTGTAGCTCGTCTCTAAGAAAAGAAAATCTAGGACTAGGTAAAGCTTTAGTAAATATGTCTGCAAGTTAATCTTTTGTAGAGATGAAGTTAACTTGAATGTCTCAAGAAGTAACTTTATCTCGAATGAAGTGATAGTCAATTTTCACGTTCTTGATACAAGCATGGAAGATGGGGTTTGCAACCATATAAGTTGCACCAAGATTATCACACCATAATTTTGGAACAGATATACCTGACACTTTAATCTCATGTAGCAAAGAGATTATCCATGTTACTTCAGCACAGACATCTAATAGAGCCTTGTATTCTTCCTCAGTAGAAGATCTAGCAATAGTTCTTTGATTCTTACAGACCCAAGAGACGAGATTAGATCCAAGAAACATAGCAAAACCACTAGTGGACTTGCAGTCCTTAGGGCATCCAGCCCAGTCAGAATTTGAGAATGCATGGAGATATCTTGATATTGGCTTTCTTATACGCAAGCCAAAATTAATTGTTCCCTTAACATACCTCAAGACTCGTTTTAGGAGCTCCCAATGTGATACAGCGGGAGCATACACGTGTTGACATAACTGATTGACTGCAAATGATTGATCTGGGCGTGCGTTATCTCTCGCTTTGGATTGGTCTGGGTGAGCTTCTCACATCACTCACTGGTGCTGGTCCAGAGAATTGTCCAAACTTGGAGGAGATACGGGTTAAAGTGGAAGGCAATTGCAGGGTATTGTCTAAACCTCCAGATAAAGCATTCGGGATGAGAACTCCTTTGCGCTATCCTAAACTTTCGAAGATGCATTTGGATTGTGGAGACACTATAGGCTATTCTTATTTCTGTGCCTCACCGGAAACATTGGAGAATGAAAGAGAAGTAAAATGTGACACCCCAAAAATCCACACTCCAAACCATGAATTAATTGAGTAATTAATTCTATTTCTTTTGAGGAATTGATTCCTAAAATCCTGATTTTTAATACTCAAGGACTAGTATTTGACTAGTCAATCTTTAAGTGGTGTTGTACCTTGTGCTTTGAGAGGAGTTCCCTTGATCCTTACACTTTTTAAGAGTTAGTAAGGGTATCCTTGTCTTTTCACCAAGAGCTAGTTTTGTAACCTAAACCTAGAAGACTTCTTCATTTCATTTCATTCCCTTACATTCTCCTAGAAAATATCTCTACCTTCTCTCTAGAATAGAAGAGTAGCTTGTTCTTCAAGCCAAAAGAAGCCTTTGTCAAGATTCCAAGTTTTGCTTCCAAGATTCAATCTTTCCTCTATTTTTGTTGTGGTACAGGGGCGTACCCGCGGGGCAGAACGGCGGGCGGGGGCACCACCCGCCGGCCTACCCGCGGGAACGTGTTGCCTTGTGGGTGTTGTACCCGCGGGCGGGACCACGGGTGGGGCACTACCCGTGGGTCCACCCGCGGGGAACACAATGGTGTTGAGATGGTATTTGTTCCCCGTGATTTGTTTGTCTCGGTCTTTGATCTTTTGGCCTCCCGATGTTCTTTTGTGGAACTATTTGAGCGTCTTCTTGATGTTTCGTAGGTCTAGAGCTTTATGATAGGTATCCATGTAGAATCTTTGGTGTTGTGAATCGTGCTAAGTGTTCAACATTGTGTTTCGTTGAACCGTGTGGTGTCTTGTGTGTTCCTCGGAACTATCTTGAGTTTCCCCGTTGTTGAGCTTGCTAGTTATTATCTTAATGCTAGCGTCGTTGTTGTCGTTGGGTGGTGACCCGTCTCTTGATTGAGTATGTTTCATACCCCTTTTGCAATCCGTTGCTTATTTCGTGTGAGTGGTGGTGCGTGTGTGGCTCTACCTAGATTGCACGATTAGTGGTATGGGACACTAGTCACCAAGGTATTGCAGCGGTCCTCGTGGTGTCCGTGACGTGATTATGGAGTTGTGGCTGAGTCCACGTGTTTGGGGGATAACATTGTGTTATCTGGGCATGTGTTGCCGTGAATTGGTGGGTTTTCGTTGGTGGTTATAGGTGGGGGACGACGGTCCCGGCGGAATAAGGTTGGACTTGGCTGTACAGGGGTTTTCTGGAGGTAATGGTTGGCTTTGAAGGTACAAGGTTGGGGGTAGCCATAAGGTTGGAACAGGGCATAAGGAAGGCATATCAACTCGTGATGGGTGATGTCACGAGGGCTTGTGAAGCCGTTGTCGTGTGATCTTCTCTCGTGACGTGTGTAGTCACGGAGTCTTGTGGTGTTTTGGCATGTATTGCCGTTAGGTGAGTCTTTATCCTTGTATGTGGTTAACCTTTGTGGTTGGGACGTGTTCCCGGTGTTATCCTTGTGAGTGGTGAGTCTTGTGTTGTCTTTTGATCTTGGCTTTTGACTTATATATATGTATTCCGTTTCGAAAATGGTTTTCATATTATATATCTACCTATTTATGATACTTAACGGTATTGGTGGGTTACCAGCATCTTTCGCTGACCGGGCGTCGCCCCGATGTTTATCTTTGTATCTTTCAGGTGATGGGTAGTCGAGCGCGATGTCTAGAGCCGGTAGCTTAGCACCTGTATCTTGTGTTTTTGGGGGGGTGTTACAGTTGGTATCAGAGCCTAGGTTTGAACCTTGGTTTAGAGCCTATGAAGAGTTGAGTCTAGACTTTCTAAGTGTTTAAGTGTGTTTTGAGACCTCTAATCGACCTTAAGAAGTTAAGTGTTAAGCTTAGGATTCTAGGTTGCGCGGTGAGATGTGTGTTGTTTTCTGTCTTGCTTGCTTGCTTTTTGTGGTAACCTTGTTGTTGTAGCAGAAGTGCGATGCCTCATCGTCCTCGCGCCCGCTCCCAGAGACCCCGACCAACGAGCAGCTCGCCCAGAATCTCCATCAGTTGACGCGGACGATGCAGTCTCTCAGTGAAGCTCTGTTGAACAACAATCAAGCTGCGCCGCCTCCGCCTCCGGTTGGGCACCGCGATGTGGGTCGTTTAGTGTCAGGACATCGGCCGCCTTCCTTTGCTGGTGAAGAAGACCCTGTAGTCCTTGAAGAGTGGCTACGGGTGTTTGATAAGATTTTTACCGTGGTGAGTTGTCCTGAAGAGAGGAGAGTAGAACTGGCAACGTTCTACTTCTGTCAAGAAGCTGATCTGTGGTGGGTTCACGAGAGTCCGGCCTTTCTTGAAGAGCCTGGGTTTGATTGGACCGCGCTCAAGGACAGAATGCGCGAAAGGTTCTACCCAGCGCATGTGCGAGCCGCCATGTTTGATGAGTTCCTTCATCTGCAGCAAGGACCTCTATCTGTGGTGGAGTACCACAAGAAGTTCCTAGAGCTGGCGCGCTTCGCGAGGGTGTTGGTGCCTACAGAGCTTGCCAAGGTTGAGCGTTTCGTTGCCGGTCTGAATTATGAGGCACGAAAAGTGTTGACGATGAGTAGGCCCAGTTCCCTCAAGGATGCGTATCTCTGTGCCGCGGATCTGTTTCGTGTTCAGCAGCTTCAGAAGAGTTCGCTTGAGTTGGCTAGGAAGAGAGTTGAGAGTGGTGGTTCTTTTGCTTTCAAGAAGCCCCGACCGAGTTTTCCGGCTAGAGTTGTGTCATCTTCTTCTCAAGGACTAGTTAGGATGGAGCCTCCAGTTCAAGCTAAGTCGGTTGGTTGTCGCAAGTGTGGGAAGGTGCATCCGGGTCAAGTTTGCTATGGCCAGGCGTTTAAGTGTTTTCGCTGTGAGGTTGTTGGTCATAGAGTTGCGGAGTGTCCTCAGCTTGTCGGTCAGAGAGTGTTGCCGCCACCCCCGGGAGTCGGAGGAGCACCAGGAGGGAGTTCGAGTCGCGGAGCTGTTGGAGCTAGGCCGCCGGGGAGAGTTTTCGTGATGGCGCGTTCGCAGGCGGAGTCGGAGGGTCTGGTGGAGGAGGAGTTAGCAGGTAACCCTTGTTTTGAGCCTATCCTTGTGTCCCCGAGAACTTTGTTGCCTTGGGTGCTAGACTCTTTTCTTGCTAAGTGTTTTCTTTAGTTGGCATCTTGTTTGTGATAGCCATCCCTACCAAAATCTTTCCTTGTGTAGCCTAAAAGTTGAGCCTAATGTTTCTTTGTAGCCTTTGAGTTTCGAACCCTAGCCAATTTCTTTTCTACCCAACCTCTAAACCACTTGAGCCAATTATGTGTGTGTGTGTGTGTGTGTGTGTGTTTAAAAAAGCTATTAAAAATGTGACTGTAAAACTATGTTAATGTCAAGAATTAAACCCTTAATCTTATTGTTACCAAATATATGCTTTACCACCTAATCTAACTCACCTCTTGTTAACATTTATAATTTTTTTTTATACTAATATTAAAACTTGTACTATATATACACATATATATACAAAGACTATATATGGAGTGAGGATGGGGCGAGGGGGGCAGCTGCCCCCTGCCCCCTTTGGCTCCGTCCATGTCTACAAGGTTTACCAGCACAATTGATGCCCCCAACATTGCTACCCAACACTACAAAGCCACCTTGTATTCATAGTAAGGTGAGAGTGGGCAAGCCCATTTAACTAAACACAAGAAAATAGCTGAGAGATCAAGTTACTCAAACCACCCAAACTCAAGCAAGCAACAAAATGATCCTTTTCACGAGTCTCATGACCCTAAAATTGCCCCAACGAATGGAACCGATGCCATGAGCTCACCAAGTTTGCGTCATCTGGCCCCAAAGATCTATTTAAGTTCGTGAAGGTGTACTATGAGCCCAATCGTTACACCCTGCACCACGACATATAGTGCGTTGTGCGCTTCGCGCCTCCCAAAACGACGTCGTTTTGGGAGGCGCGGTAGGAAGTTGACATGATTATGTATATTTGTTTATACAATTATGTATATTTTTTATTATGTATATTTTTTATACAATTATGTACATCCGAATTAGGAAATTTTTGTGTATTATGTTAAGAGTTGATGTGTATTATGTTAAAAGTTTATGTTTATTATGTATTATGTTAGATTATGTGTATTATCTTTTAAAAAAGAGTATGTGTATTTTGTTATATAATTATGTACATTCATGTATACAATTATGTGTATTCTACTATAACATTATGTACATTTTTGAACATGAGATTTTTTTTTTTTTTTAAGAAAAATTAACTGTCAAACACTGGGTAGGAAATTTAAAAAAAAAAAATTGAAACGACGTCGTTTTGCATCTGGACGCACAATGCAACACACGCCGTGGTGCAGGATATAAATTGCCCTATGTGCCATTCAATTCTTTTTCCACTCTTAGAATAATACTGGAGTTAATTCCAACAATAGTACGTCCTCCGACTATGTTGATTTTCCACAATTGGTTCTCGACTTTTAATTTGGACAATTTAGATACTTGATTTTTGAAATCTTTCCAATATTAGTCCTTCCGTTAGATGAATGTTAAGTAGATGTTAGTTTGAGGGGTAAAGTAGTCATTTCAGATGCTTGGAGTATAATCCATGTCTTTCTAAGCGACTAAGCCTACCAAGTTCAACGAAGATTTGAGGAGCATGTTGGACGCCTGCTAAGCGAAGCCACTAATGGCTGTCCATTTCTCAAGTTTGCACCAGGAAATACGAGTGCACCGGATTTCAACACATATATGCACTTGCGCAGTGCACACCTGATTTGTCTGCTCAAGGCTATAGCGATTGACTGATATGGAGAGAAAGATGATAATATACTGCATCTTTTGATCTTTTTGTTCTGTTACAAAATCTAGCTAGCTTGAAGGAGTTAATATTTGAAAGCCTGTATTCTCTATGTGTACATTATTATCAGCTCCAGCATTTCTAGTTTCTTTATCATTTGCTCCAAGTTCTGCAGTTTCTCTGATTCACCTAACTCTAACAAAATCCCCTGCAACATCATCTTCCCTCGCTGTCCTGTTCCGACACTCTGCGGCGGAAGGGACCTTGGAGTCAATTATGTTGGAGAAGCTGTCAACGACGTCGGGGATTTCGGGCGGACTGGATTTGTTTGCAATGCCAAAAAGAATGGCAGCGAACTGATCAACATCTTGGGATAAGAGATGGAAATATTGATAACTCATGTTAATTCCCTAGCCTTTATGTCCATCCACTTGGATTATTGATTCGGGAGCTACAAACCACATTGTATGCTCCCTTGACTCCCTTGTTAATCATCACAAAGCCAGTGGAGCTACTGTGAACTTACCTACTGGCCAGCATGTTAATGTTGAAAACATAGGAGATGCTAAGCTGAGCAACAATTTGTGGTTAAAGGACGCTTTGCATATTCCCACATTCAAATTCAACATCATCTCCGTGAGTAAATTAATCCAAGACTCTTCCTATAAACTGACATTTGTGGTTGGACAGTGTTTGATTCAGAAGGATGGTATGATGGCTGGTATAGCTAGGCATGAAGGGGGATTATACATGCTTCAAGAGTCAGCAGAAATATCAGAAAAGAAATTTGTTATGCAGTGTAATAGTGCAGAGATTTGGCACCAAAGATTGGGGCACTTCCCAATTAATAAGTTGCACTTGTTTTCTAATATTACTTTAGATAAAAACAAAGTCTTGGTTTGTGATGTGTGTCATTTGGCTAAACAGAAGCGTTCTCTGTTCCCTTTGAGTATTAGCACTTCTCATGCATGCTTTGATCTTATCCACGTTGATATTTGGGGACCTTTCCCAGTCTGTTCTCTTGAAGGACAACGATATTTTCTCACCATTGTGGATGATTATTCAAGGTTTACCTGGTTGCATTTAATGAAAACCAAGTCCGAGACAAGACAATTCATTCGTAAGTTTCATGCTTATGTTCTTACATAGTTCGGTGTTATGATCAGGGTGATTCACAGCGACAACGGACATGAATTTAACATGGAAGAATTTTTTTCAGAAAAGGGCATTGTCCACCAACGATCGTGTGTTAACACACCACAACAAAATGCGATAGTGGAGCAAAAACACCAACATATACTTAATGTTGCTAGATCCCTCAGGTTTCAAGCTAATCTCCCATTGCAGTTTTGGGGGCATTGCGTTATGCACGCCACATTCCTTATAAATAGGATGCCGTCTCCAGTAATTAAATGGACCAGTCCATATCACAAATTATACAAGAAGGCGCCAAACGTGGAATATCTCAAGGTGTTTGGTTGCCTCTGCTTCGCTGCTACCTTGCCTCTAAATAGACACAAAATGGCCCCGAGAGGAAAGAAATGTGTTTTTATTGGCATACCAGCCGGTACGAAGGGCTATTTGCTATATGACCTCAAGGATGGCTCAATTTTTATCTCTAGAGATGTGATATTCTATGAGAAACAATTTCCCATGTCTAAGCAAGAAGTAATGCAACAAGCACAGAGGTCACAATCTGAGCCCTCACAACCTGTGATCCCTATAACCACCAATATGGAATTTGAACCAGATCATCAAAATGTTCCTAGTCCCAGCCAGTCACCCTTTGACATGCAATCTTCAACTACTAATAATCAACAATCTCAGATCCATATAGATGAAGAACAGGACCAACCACAAGAAGCTATGCATGAAATTCAGACTGACATAATGTCCCTTGCACAGCCTAGAAGATCTAATAGAATTCGACATGCCCCAACCAGATTACAGGACTATCACTGTGATGCAATTATGGGTGGAAATACATCTCTTCCTCTCTAAGCTGGGCGCTCAGGATCTTCATGCGCCAACTTACGGGGGGGGGTAACAGAGAGTAGCAATGGGGCAACAATGTAATTCCCCATCTATAATCAGTTATGAAGTGTAATCGTCCTTTTATTCGTATTTAGCTAGAATGTAAACAGCAGCGTTGATAGGTTGCTTCCTATTCAGCTCATCAATGAGACCCTCTGTTCATTCCCTCCCATAGCCTTCATCATCCATCTCCGATATTGCAATGCCAGAAAGAATGGCATCGAACTGATCAACATGTTGGGATAACATATGGAAATTTTCATTACCACTACCATTGGAGCCTCGCCGTTGTTGGCGTTTCCACTTTCTCCATGGCATATAATTTTCCAGTAGAGAATGAATGAGGTATTATATACCTACACTACTCCGTGTAGTCCTAGTTTTCAATTCCCACAAGGAGGGGATTTGGGAATTTGGATGATTTATGTCGCCAAAGGAGAAAGACCATGGATTATACTGTAAGCAAGTAAAATGACTACTTTACCTCTCAAACTAACATTTATTTAACTTTCATTTGACAGAAGGAACATCATTGGAAAGATTTCAAAAGTCAAGTGTCTAAATTGTCCAAATTAAAAGTTCGGGACCAATTGTGAAAAATCAACATAGTCGGAGGAGCATTGCTGGAATTAACGCCTTCATGCAAATCTTTGCACTTTTCTGAATGGTGCAATAGTTGCCACACACTCTCATCTCACTATGTTAGTTAATCATTGAATATATAAGATTGGGTACGGTATTGAACTTGTGGAAATGGAACAAGAATCTTCCATTTTGGGAGTCCAAGACAACCAAATGTTGTCATCATGTTCATGCAAACTCCTTCTTCTATCAAACTCTGTACGTATTCCAGTTGTTGGTGAGCAAAAAACACCCAGTCTTCCATTGCTTGAGGCTCAGTTCATGCTCAACAGACCGGGTATCCAAATCCCAAATTCTGACTCTCACCCCATCCCTGTTTTGACAAGCTCTACACCTCTCCACATCCATCCGAGGCAACACGTATTTTCTGATCTCGTATTACGCAGCAATAGCCTTGATGAAACATTCACGTCACTTGAGCTTAGCCTCTTATTTATCCAGTGATTTCCCACTTCCAGACGTAGCTTAGTTGATGTTTTATCCACTTTCTGGTTCTTGCCAACTCCCTCCTCTAGTTTGATCGTTGAATGTGAAGAATTATTATATTCTAGTTTGTTGGGTACGGGATGAATACTTATTTGTGTTTTGCAATACATTGGAAGGGACCATCGTCTATGAGCTTTGCCAAATTACCCAAATCGCTACCATTCTTATTCCTCGGCAAGTTATCTTTAATTGTTGCACAAGGACAAATTCAGACATTTTCATATCAGAGTGTAAACGATGAAAGGGCACATCTTTCAGTCCGAGAAAGAATGAGGAATACATATAGGGGGGAAAAAACAAATTAAATTCGAATGCTGGTGAGATTCGGGAAACTAGCTAGTTAGCTTTTTATAGTATCCATGTCAGAATAATGTATTTTCGTTATTTTTCCCGCTCTGAGTTGGAATCCCATCTGGAGTAGGAAATTTAGAAACTCACATTTTTAATATTCTCTGAATTACGTAGGAATTGAATTATTTGTATTTCCAGATTGCAAATTTAGAGTTTCAGTAATGCTACTTACCATTCTAAAATTTTCCACTCTTATATGTCACCTTTTTATTGGATAGTTTAGCTGTGATTATATGCATAACATTATACGTTGCCCAACCAAACTACTCAATTCTTGTTTACATAACAGACCATATATTTAGGGGTGTAAATGAGCCGAGCGGCTCGCGAGCGGTTTGCGAACCGCTCGGTCAAAATCGAGCTCGAGCCGAACTCGAGCGGCTCGTTTATTAAACGAGCCGAGCTCGAGCTCAAATATTCTAGGCTCGTGGCTCGTCGAGCCGCTCGCAAGCCATAATTAAATAAATAGATAAATATTATATATATCGTAAGGATCAATGTCTACTATTGACTTGTAATTAAAGTGGAGTTGTAAACTTGTTTTGAGTGTATGGAGTCTTTAAACATTGAAGTTTGGACTTCTAAAATTTTTAAACTTTTTATTATTTATGTATGGATAAAACAATGTTTATTATTAATTGAAATATGAATTCAAATAGGTCAAAATTGAGTCCGAACTCGAACAATCGAGCTGCTCGAGCCGAGTTTGAGCGGCTCGAAAAATTGTCAAGCCGAACTCGAGCATCTTTTTTTGAGCTCGATCGAGCTCGAGCTCGAGCTCGAGCCGAACCTTGCTTATCGAGCTCGAGCTCAAGCCAACCCATGCTCGAGCTCGGCTCGGCTCGTTTACACCCCTACATATATTCACGTGAAGGCGCAAAGATTTTCTGTGAAAGAAACTAACTCCAATATATATCCTTTAAAACAAAATAACATAATGTCATTACATGATTTTTAATATATATCACTATATCAAGCACTTTGTGCTCAAATGACACCTATTTGGCTCTTTTTGAGGGAAGGTCACAGGATCAAACTCCGATGGTGGTGTCTTGCTCATTATAATTGTAAATTAAAGTTAAAGGCTTTTGATAGTTTCTCATCAATTAAATTCCTAATCGTTTGTAAATTAATAAACCAATGCCAAGAGATTCTTGTATGCAACAAGAATATTCAAAATTCAAACCAATACATATAATTGGCTGGGGAGTCTTACCTCGCTTAGAGTCGTCTCTTTGAAGGCTTCTTGTTGATTCAGCACCAGTAGCCATTAAACTCTTAACCACAGGTGAAACACTTCCATCAAGCTTCCTCTTACGGTTCTCCCAAATTCCATTCTGAAATTATTATACCCGGTAGAGGTCAGCTGCACAAAGGTAGGCCTCCTTGACATGAGCAGGATAGAACCGCTCACGTAACTTAAACTTCAGGTTTTCCCAACATGATCTCCAGATCCTGTCTACAAATTGGCCTTTCAAGCATCCACCACAAATCCGCTTCTTGCCTAAGGTAAATCGTAGCCAACTTTACTTGGCGATCCTCCGGGCAAACCACAGCTTCGAAGATCTTGACTAACATCCGGATCCACTCATCCAGCACTGCGTGATCTTCACCACCGGCGAAGACCGGGGGACGGAGACTTGTGACTTGGCGTACCACGTCGCGATTCCCATTCTAAGGAAGGTGGTTTTTGTTGAGGAGGGCGTTGCTCAGCGTCTGGGTGATCTGCGTCAGCTGATGGAGGCTTTGAGCTAACTGTTAATTGGTGACCGCTTTTGAAGAGCTTGCACGACGTCTTGATGGTGCCATCCTTGATTTCTACAGAAACAACACGATAACGGGAGGAAACTTAGGGCCCGCACCCTTACCTGGTGCCTAAACTAAAGAGAACCAAAGCTAAAAGGAAAACAAGGTACAGGAAGCACAACAGAAAATGATTAGAGAACTCACAACCTCACCGCGCATCTTAAGGATCCTATACTTAGGTTCTTAAACACTTAAAGGCTTCACTAAGCATCTTAGAGTCTCAACCTACAAGCACTAACCTAAGCTCAACTTAGGTTCTTGAAGTCCCACTCTTAACATCCTAGGCTCAAACCTAGGCTCTGATACCAACTGTAACACCCCCGATTTTTACCACATTTTTAAAACTTAAATGCACAAGCAAACATCTAATTGTCAAAGCATAATGCAACGGAAGCGAGATAAAATCAGGGTATGTTATGCCACACCTGACACCTATCTCAGTCATAGGTGCACAGGCGGGAAAACTAAACAGTTTAAACAAGTCATAAGGAGTCAAGGCACATAGGCCGCTAAAAAGGCTTAGAGGCCATCAAAACATAACGTCTAGACAAGGTCACTAAGCTATCTATCGTTCCAAGTCTAGCGCTCTCGGGCATCTACTCAAAACATGTAGAACAAGGAAAACATGGCGATAACACCTGGTCAGCGAATATCGCTGGTAACCCATCAATACGCGTTAAATAGCATATATAGATAAGTATAAATCAAAATCATTTTGAAACGGAAAACGGTATATATCATTTCAAAAGCAATAGAGAGAAGTCAACTCCAAGGACTCATCAAACACTCTCAAAAGGAAAAGGGAACCACCATCCTTATAACAACAACAAGACAGGAAACATGAAGAACGATACAACTCAAGATACATTCTACTAATCACAAAGTAGAATTCATCAAGTAATGCTCACAAACAAGAATACACATTCACACATTGGCAACTACATGCCACAGTGACAACTACATGTCACAAGTATCATAGTTCCAACCTTATGCCCTGTTCCAACCTTATGGATACCCCCGGCCTTATTTCGGTTCCAACCTTTACCTCCTAGTGCCACCTTGTACTTCTTAGTCCAACCTTTTGCCTCCGGGGACCGTCGCCCCCACGCCGACACTCCTATTCACCACCGATCTCTCAGTACACGAGGGTACCATTAAATCTCATATCACAAAACCGCCAATCTCGTGAGCAAAGCTCAAGTAACAAACCACCAATCTCACTCATAGTCACACAAGGTCATCATCATTACCAACAGGACTAAGGTTCAACAATAACCTTAATCAAGTATCAATCAAAGGGTACAACAATTACATACGCTCACATCATAGGAATCAATCAATGGATCACAACAAAGACATGGAACCATACTCAACAACGAAGGATCACAATCCAACACCAAACGATGGCCAACACAAGTTGCCAATCCCAATAAGAAAGAACAAACCGCACATACTAGCATTTCAACATCAAACTAGCATGCTTATCAAACGGGTAAACCAAAAGTAGTTCCAAAGAACATTCAAGACTCACAATAGTCCAACGAATCACAAAGTCAGACCCTTAGCACGATTCAAGACAAAAAATCCTACATGGATTCCTAACATACCGTTCTAGACATACGAAACATCAAGAAGACTCACAAATAGTCCAATAAAAAAACATCGGGATGTAAAAACATCAATACCGAGTTAAAAGAATCACGGGGAACAAATCCCCGGCCAACATCAATAATGTACTCCGCGGGTGGGGCCATGGGTGGACAACCACCTGCGGGTACCAACCCAAGGCGCACCTATTCCCCACGGGTGGGATGGCGGGTAGGCCTATGCCCACCATTCCGCCCTCGGGTACCACCCTGTACACCAAAACCTCCCATCAGGGATTTTTAACAACAAATCCAAATTCAAGTCCAAAACACCCAAAATCTCACACACAACAACAATATGACTTGAACCCAAGAAATAGTCAAGCAATGGCATTCAAGAACCCTAAGAACAAGCTCTAAACATGCATCACCACAATCTAATGTATCAAATCTCACATTCCAACACAAGAATCACAAGTAGAAGCCAAGAAATCATTATATAAGTAAAAAAAAAATATGTTTTGTAAAGCATGGGTTACCTTTGTAGCCTAATAACTTCCTCTTTTCACCATTAGAAAGCCTTTCCTAAAGCTCCTCTTTCACACCAACTTCATACACAAAGCAAAAGACAACAAAGATTCTATCTTTAGAAAAAGACACCTAAAAGGAGGTTAAAAACACTAAAAGACCAAGGATCTTACCCTCCCCTATGCTCAAGATGAAGAAAGTAGGAATCTTGGGAGCCAAACTTTCAAGACTTGGATGCTCAAATCCTAGCTTGGAGAAGAAGCTTCTCCTTTTTAGAGAGAGGCTAGAGGTTTTTGTGTTTAGATTGTAGGGTGAATGAAATGAAAAAGTGTTTCTAGGTTAGCTTGAACCACAAACCTTAGGTAGAAAGACATTTTTACCCTTACTAAAGTTGGAAAGACAAGGAAACAAGGGCACAACCCAAGAAGCACAAGGTACAACCCTTTGACTTAAGTGACTAGTCAAAATCTAATCCCTCGACTATTAAATTTCAAGATTTTTATGAATAAATTAACAAAGAGACTATTATGGGGTGTCACACCATTCCTTATGAAATAGCATTCCTATTACCTCAAAATTCATTCCGTGAACCAAACATACTGTTAGAGTAGCAGAAGACACGCTCTCCATTGCGTTATTTTTCGTAACGGGAAACAAATTAAGCAGAGTGGGGCAATTCTCAGACATTTTCAATTCAGATCAGAGTGTAAACGATGAAAGGAGACATCTTTCTGTCCAGGAAAGAATGAGGAATACATATAGGGGGCAAAACGAAATTCCAATGTCGGTGAGATTAGGAAACTAGCTAGTGAGCTGTTAATAGTATCCATGCATGGGAGAAGAATGTAATTTCGTTATTTTTCCCACTAGGAGTTGGAATCCCATCTGGAGAAGAATGAGGATTACGTAGGAATTTGTATTTCCAGATTGCAAATTAAGAGTTTGAGTAATGCTACTTACCCTCTAAATTTTTCCCCTTTTATATGTCACCTTTTTTTAATTTATTAGATAGTTTAGCTATGATTATACGCATAACATTATATGTTGCGAACCAACCAAACTACTCAATTCTTGTTTTCAAAGGCCTAACAGACTCTACATGTTCACAGTGGAGGGCGCAAAGATTATACGTGAGTTTTGTACTTAATGTGCCTAAGTATTGTGTTTAATGAGCGTGAGATTTGTGCTTAATATGCGTGAGTATTTCATAATTACGAGCTCAGAAGGAAGCAGAACATAAACTCACACACATTAACGCCCAAGCTTCTTGTTACTTCTTCCTTCAATTTGGCCATGGATTCTGGATTATCAGCTACCTTCAGTGCAGTTGAATGTTTATATAGATGACTCACGTACAGTAAAATTTGCACAGCAGCTAAGTATGGATTTCTGTTGTACTATTCCCATAATTCTTAACCACCATAGCCCGCCTCCGCATCATCATCATCAGGGAGGGGGCAATGGCTACTGGGATGGGGAAGAAGCTGACATCTATTTTCTGCTACATTTTACACATTCACGCACATTAAGTATAAATCTCAGGAACATTAAACACAACACTCACGCACATTGAGTACAAATCTTACGCACATTAATCCACCGCACATCCACATGGGAACATTTCAATATATATATATATATATATATATATATATATATATATATATATATATAATATATATATATATATATATATATATATATATATATATATATATATATCAGCATTGAATTTATGAGAATAGAGAAAAATATTATGTAAAATACTTCTTTTAATTGTCCAATAAAACGTAAAGTTGAGGGCTTTTGATAGTTTCTCATCAATTAAATTCTTGGAAAAATATTTTTAACCAATTGATAGAAATAAATTTGCAAAAAAATAATTAACATATTCGGAGTTATCATAGAAACATAAAAATTAAATTACCTAGAAAATTAATTAAGATGTTTGATTCGTTTAATCAATTTTATGATTTTTAAAATATTTCTAAGAAAAATAAAACATAATGATGAATAATTGGGAATTCAATAAATTATTTGTAAATTAAAAAAATGTTAATTTCACTTTTGGTCCTAGATTTATAAGTGATAGTCCACTTTTAGAACTTTTTTATCAAAACATCCACTTTTGGTCATAATAGTATCGTGACATGACCAATTTTGGTCCTCTATCAACAAAATCGTTGAAATTTCGTTAAATTGAAAGAAATTTTGATCTTTTTAATACAAAGTGCGTTGACCCGTTATATTTTTTATGTTTACTTTTTTGAAAAAATCATAATTTAAGAGTTAAATGTTCTTGTATTTAATAAAATTTCAACGATTTTTTTGATAAAGTACCAAAATTGGTCATGTCAAAATAATATTAGGACCAAAATGGATGCTCTGATAAAAAAAAAGGGACTAAAAGTGAATTGACACCTATAAATCTAGGACCAAAAATGGAATTAACATATCTCAAGATATTCTTGTATGCAACAAGAATATTCAAAATTTAAAACAATACATATATAAAAATGTGTTGAGAAACAAATTTATTCAATAAATACTGTTGTCATCTTTCGTAATGGTTAGAGAGAAAAATTTCTTATATTTATAAAAGACATTGAACCTTAGCCAAGAAGGATAAATACATAATTGAATAAAATTGATAGATTTTCAATCACGCATAAAAGAATCCTACTTGGGATTTGAAATTTGAACTAAAATTCAATTATAGAGCCAACTTGCACAGGTTGTTTGTAGCTGAACTGTATTCAATTTGAATAAGGGGCATTCCGAGAATTGAACTCAGGACCTCTTGCACCCTAAGCAAGAATCATACCACTAGACCAAATGCCCAATTTAAATAGTGTCTAATTTGAAGTAATATAATACTAAGAGGTTTAAAGATAGACAGCTCTCATGAAGAGTCAAACTTAAAAGCTTGCAATTACTAAACCAATTATCCAACTAACTCGGTTAGGGGTTGCATATCATTGTTGGAAATTTTAAAATTTTCGACCACCTGAAAGTAATCTTAAATCAAGTCAAAAGCAAAACGTGGCCGGAAATAGCAACAAAGATTTTTCCGTATACCAAAAGTGATCGAAACAAGGCTTTCGACTTGATTTAAGATCACTTTCAGGTGGTCGGAAATTTCATAATTTCCAGCAGTGGTTGCACCCTATGTATCCCCAACTTATCTTATATAACTTGTTTTGATTCAAGTTATATATATGACAACTTTGGTAATATAATATAATATTATTGCCACATCAAAAAATGAGTTGAAATAAAATAAAAGTAATGTGATTACCTATCACTACAAAAAAAAAAAAAAAAAAGTAAATTTATTTACGAAAAAACTAATGGGTAAATTATTAAAATTCATAGATATTTAATTGATTAACAAATTTTTGAAAGTAAAACAATGAAATTCATAAGTATTATTTAAGGTGTAGCTATTTAATCTAGGAAAGAAGGGTCAGATTGGCCCCCAAAGCAAATTTATAATGACTACCAACTTTGTGTTTGGGGAAGCTAGTTTTAGAGGTGAAAAGAAAAGAGAGGAAGCTGGGTAAACAAAATGTTTAAATGGGTTGTTGGGGCTGACTGAGAAATTTGGAGATGACTATGAAAGCTGAACAATCATTATTGTGCGGACCATGGTCTACAGAAGTTGTGTGGACCATTTTTGTATATATAGTGTAATATAATGTACATTCAATACAACAATAATGTACTTTTAGTATATTAAAAATGTACATTATTTGTGTACTGAGTGTACATTCAATAGACAAGTAATATATATTAAGTATATTAAAAATGTACTTTTTGTTATGGTCCACACAATAATTTGGCAAAGCTGAATTCAAAGATATTCCCATGCATACAAATAACAAACGGAAGAAAAGAAAACTCAACACCGGCCTTGAAATCCTTCTTCCAATTCAGAAATCTCATTTCTTGCTAAAAAAAATAAAAAATAAAATAAATAACTAATAAGAATAAAACTAAAGCCCATTCAAAACACATCCACTTGATCGCAAAAAATTGTCAGAGACAATGAAACCAGATTTCATAATTTCCTCAAAAGGAAGTAGATTTTATGCAATAAATGGAAACGGCATACATAAAATATAGAGAAAAATAAACTATGACTATAACAAAGTGATATGATGTAAAATAGATATGAAGTCAATAATATAAAAATATTTACTAATCAATTCATACAACTAATCAAAAAGTACAAAATCCTGCAGATTAGGACGTGGATATTGTGATTATTGTCCAACAAGGTAGTTAATTTGAGTGAATAAAACTAGAAACCTAGATTTTGCAACTAAATTAAATTAGAAATGGACCATCACGCAGGTCGTTATATCGCGTGACCGAGGGTGTGATACAAACACAAGCCATGGGTGTGCACTGGGCCAACTTAATTGCACATATAAAACCGTGTATGAGAGGTTCAACCAAAAGGGTATTAACAAGAACCAAACTTATAACATTTTAGGTATGTATGGAAATCACATACTCTACTCATTTAACAATAATTGCTTGTAAGTGTTTAGCCTCGTGGGGAAACTTTAAAAAGAAAGTGTACTATTTTGTAATTCAACAATTATTACTCACTACAGGTAATGTAATATTTTGGTATCTTAAAATAAATTTAAACCTCATGGGGAAACTTTAAAAGAAACTAACATACATCTCCTACTCAGTGTATAGTACTAGCTATATGTGTAGGTAGGTAAGGTAGCATTTTGGTGTCTTAAGAGGCATTTAAAATCTAAATATCAAAGCCAAGTTTCAATCTTGGGACCTGTAGGTTATGGGCTCACCAGCTTCCAGTGCACCACTCTAATTTGCTATATTTTAAATAATTGTTTTATATTAAAAATTTGTTTTTGGAAGTTTTTGTTTTGTTATGCTTTAATAGAAGGCCACCGTATGAGTTTTTTTTTTTTTTTTTTTTATCCTGTGATCTTTCTTCGAGGAGAGACACAGAGGTGTGATATACGCACAAGGTGCTTAGCATGATATATAACACACAATACCTATTCATCTTTAATAGTTTTTTTCAATTGTTTAAATATATACGACTAATAATAGTAACATGATTTTGACACTCTCGCCCGCATGGGTAGCTCAACTGGTCATAGAGGTGAAACTTTAGAAGAATGACCAAGGATTGAGTCTCACTAGCGGCAGTGTGGGAACAACCTTTCAAAGTGAGGGTGGCTCCTTGTGCGCAGTGAGCACCTCCCAAATGTTCTGTTGGGCCGGGGTGTGGGAGGCCCTTAGGGTTGTGGTTCAGCCTTTTGGAAGAATGATTTTGACACTCTCTTTCAAGGGCATTCTAACTTAATAGCCCGCGAAATTTAGGATGTGAATAAAATATTGGATAATGTCAATAGCAATTATAAGTTATATATATGACAACTTTGGTAATATAATATTACACTATTGCCACATCAAAAAATGAGTTAAAATAAAATAAAAGTAATGTGATTACTTATCACTACAAGAAAAGTAAATTTATTTACAAAAAAAATTGATGCATAAATTATTAAATTAAAATTCATAGATATTTAATTGATTAACAAAATTTTGAAAGTAAGACAATGAAATTCATAAGTATTTAAGGTTTAGCAATTTAATCTAGGAAAGAAGGGTCAAATTGGTCCCCAAAGTAAATTTATAATGACTACTAAGTAGTAACTTTGTGTTTGGAGAAGTTCTAGAGGTGAAAAGAAAAGAGAGGAAGCTGGCTAATCAAAATGTTTAAATGGGTTGTTGGGGCTGACTGAGAAATTTGGAAGTGACTATGAAACGCTGAATTCAAAGATATTCCCAAACAAACAGGAAGAAAAGAAAACTTAACACCGGCCTTGAAATCCTTCTTCCAATTCAAAAATCTCATTTCTTGCTAAAAGAAAATAATAAGAATAAAACTAAAGCGTATTCAAAACAAAATGGATGTTCTGATAAAAAATGACTAAAAGTGAATTGCCACTTATAAATCTAGGACCAAAAATTGAATTAACATATCTCAAGATATTCTTGTATGCAACAAGAATATTCAAAATTTAAAACAATACATATATAAAAATGTGTTGAGAAACAAATTTCTTCAATAAATATTGTTGTTATCTGTCGTAATGGTTAGAGAGAAAAATACATAATTGAATAAATTTGTTAGATTTTCAATAACGCATAAAAGAATCCTACTTCCTATTTAAGACTACATGTATGTATGACTTCCTAAGCCAACTTCCCCAAGTTGTTTGTAGCTGAACTAAAATTCAATTATAGAGCCAACTTCCCCAAGGAACTGAAATTCAGTTATAGAAGATAGTAAGTTGTTTGTAGCTGAACTGAAATTCAATTTGGAGGAGTAAGGGGCATTCCGAGAATTGAACTCGGGACCTCTTGCACCCTAAGCAAGAATCATACCACTAGACCAAATGCCCAATTTCAATGGTGTCTAATTGGAAGTAATATAATACAAAGCGTTTTAAAGATAGACAGCTCTCATAGAGAGTCAAACTTAAACGCTTGCAATTACTAAACCAATTATCCAACTAACTCGGTTAGGGGTTGCATATCATTGCTGGAAATTTTAAAATTTCCGACCACCTGAAAGTAATTTTAAATCAAGTCGAAAGCAAAAAGTGGCCGGAAATAGCAACAAAGATTTTTCTGGATACCAAAAGTGATCGGAACAAGGCTTTTGACTTGATTTAAAATCACTTTTAAGTGATCGGAAATTTCATAATTGCCAGCAGTGATTGCACCCCATGTATCCCCAACTTATCTTATATAACTTGTTTTGATTCAAGTTATATATATGACAACTTTGGTAATATAATAATATTATTTCCACATCAAAAAATGAGTTGAAATAAAATAAAAGTAATGTGATTACTTATCACTACAAGAAAAGTAAATTTATTTACGAAAAAAATTAATGGGTAAATTATTAAAATTCATAGATATTTAATTGATTAACAAATTTTTGAAAGTAAAACAACGAAATTTATAAGTATTTCAGGTGTAGCTATTTAATCTAGGAAAGAAGGGTCAAATTAGCTCCCAAAGCAAATTTATAATGACTACCACCTTTGTGTTAGGGGAAGTTTTAGAGGTGAAAAGAAAAGAGAGGAAGCTTGCTAATCCAAAACGCAAGGAGTGGTTTGTATCACTCCATCACAATGTTTAAATGGGTTGTTGGGGTTGATTGAGAAATTTGGAGATGACTATGAAAGCTGAATTCGAGGATATTTCCATGCATGCAAATAACAAATGGAAGAAAAGAAAACTTAACATAAAATCCTTCTTCCAATTCAGAAATCTCATTTCTTGCTAAAAGAAAATAATAAGAATAAAACTAAAGCACATTCAAAACACATCCACTTGATCACATACAAAATAAAGACAATGAAACCAGATTTCATAATTTCATCAAAAGGGAAGTAGATTTTATGCAATTAATGACAAACTATGACTATAACAAAGTGATCTGATGTAAAATAGATTTGAAGTACGTCAATAATATAAAAATATTTACTAATCAATTCATACAAATAGAAAGTACAAAATCCTGCAGAGTAGTACATAGGAGATGCATGGATCCTAGCAAAATTTGATGGAATTAGTTTATTTCATTCTAAGATTGGGCATTGAACTTGTGGAACAAGAACCTTAGATTCTCAAAGTCCCAACACAAGGAAATAGTGTCACCAGGGTGTAAACTCCTCCTTTTTACAAACTCTGTATTCCAGTTGTTGGTAGGGGTGTAAACGAGCCGAGCCGAGCTCGAGCATGGGTATGCTCGAGCTCGAGCTCGGTAAATGAAGCTATGCTCGAGCTCGAGCTCGTGCTCGATCGAGCTCGTGACTGGATGCTCGAGCTCGAGCTCGAGCTCGAACTCGATCTTGAGCTCGAGTTCGAGCATGATTTTGAGCTCGAATTCGAGCTCGAGATCAGGCTCGAACTCGAGCTCGAGTTTGAGTTCAAATGCGTGCTCGATTTTAACCTTGAATTTGACGGTTTGACCTGTTTGATTTAAAATTTAAACTACTCTGTTTTATCCATACATAAATAATCCAAACTTCAAATCAAAACAATCAAAATAATTTTGCAACGAAGTAAAAGATAGTGAAGACACAAGTCAATAACATTGTTCAAACTTCAAAATATTCAAAATAAGTTTGCAAATCACAACAAAACACAAGTCAACAGTGTAGTAGTCCTTGATTCCTTGTACATATATATTTCGTCCCAGATATGTTCAAAACAGGAAATATCTGTTCAACTTGCAAAAAAAAAAATGAATAATATTAGATAATAAATGAAATTAATTAAAAATAGTTAAACAAAGATGTTACTTTGTAACTTACTTTCATGAGTTGGATGCCGGAAGAAATATTTCTTGGAATGATTTCTCTTTCTACAAAAAAAATAAAATAAAAATAAGTATACAATTAAACAAATATTTTTTTAAAAAATAATGTATCTTTTAGCATAAAAGTTAACTTACTTTGTTTTTGGTAACTCCATGTATATGTCTTAGCCAATCACCCCCACAAAGTAAAGCTTGGGCTGTTTCAGGCAACAATGATGCACGATACGAATCAATTACCCTTGTCCCAGCACTAAATGTTGCTTCTGAAGCCACACTGCTAACAGGTATAGCTAAAATATCTGCTGCCATTCGAGACAATATTGGATACTGCAGTCTATGCATCTTCCACCAATCTAAAGAACAAAAGTTGCTTGGAACCTCAGTAGTCTTAAGACGCGCTTTTTCTAGATAGTCTACTAACTCAGAGTTTTTAGGCCCTGAAGTTTCAACTTGGGCACAAAATCCCTCAAAATCTTCCCAAGCATATGTAGACTTTTGGCAGCTGACTTGGCTTCTAAAAGTGTTAGAAGAACTTAGATTTTCAGGATTATCTTTGTTCATTGATTCAGCAACATACTCTTCATAAAGAGTATTGATGATCTCCTTCACTTTTGCTATATTCTCCTTAGCTTCCTTATCAGAATAAAGTCTAGGGAAACAGAATTCAACTGCAAGCATTTTCTTTGTTGGATCAAAAACAGCACCTATAGCCATCAACAAATTGCACTCACCCCAATATTTATCAAACTTTTTCTTCATTCTTTTAACCAAATCCTTAATAAAGTCATCTTCATCATCTACATGACTATCCAATGTTGATTTGATTTTTTGAACTTCTTGAAGAAACAAATTTGAAGTAGGATACTCAGAACCTGAAATAAATTTGAATTCAGATAATCACAATTCACAAGTCACAACCTTAACTAAATTAAAAAAATATATATATTAAAAGAAACAAACCTGAAATAATGTGAGTAGCTGTCCAGAAAGTCTCTAAAATTGAGCAAACTTTGACAACCTTGTCCCAATCATCTTCCAATGGACAACTCTCATAGAAAGGATCACGATCTTTTAGCATCTTGAAAGCTTCTTTGAACTTGAGTGCACAACTTAACATCTCAAAAGTTGAGTTCCATCTAGTTTTACAATCACGAATCAATTTCCTATCTTTCAATTGCAATTGTTGCACACAGTTAGCAAATTGTATACGCCTTGATTCCGACCGGTTCACATATTCCACACTATTTCTAACATCACTAATGATGTTCTGAATCTCATCTAATCCATCTTGAACACACAAGTTCAAGATGTGTGCACAACAACGAACATGAAACAAACGTCCCCCACATACCAAACTTCTTGACCTTTGGAGTGTATCCTTCATGTACCTAATAGCAGAATCGTTACTTGAAGCATTATCAACTGTAATTGTAAACACTTTCTTTTCAATTCCCCACTCTTTCATGCATCCAAATATAGCATCAGAAAGCTGAAGACCTCCCCTCGGTGGTGGAATGTTAATGAAGTTTAAAACTCTCTTTTGCAACCTCCAAGAAGAATCAATCCAGTGTCCAGTGACAACCATATACTCAATCTTCTGATTTTTTGACTTCCAACAATCTGTTGTCAAACTTACTTTACTAACACTTTCAAGATTGTTCTTCAACTTCTTCTTTTCAATCTCATAAACCTGCAAACAATCTGCTTTGCATGTATTTCTACTAATTTTTTTCCACTCCGGCCATCCTTCTTTCATTAATAGGTTAAATCCTGCTTCCTCCAAAATAGTAAACGAATGTTCATGCATCATGATCCAATTAGTAGCACACTCCCTCATTCTTTCCATATTAAAATTTCCACGATGTAATGGAGGAAGGGAGGATGGAACTCCATCACTAGGCATAAAATTTAACTTTGTTTGTTGATCGGTGACCTACAAAGTACAAAGTACAAAACCAATACCATAACTATTAATAATGAATAGAATAATTTAGCTATATAAAAATTTATTTTCAAATTTAAGTACTTACCTTCAAATGTGCCTTTCTCTTAACGCATTTGTCTTGATGCCTCTTGTAGCTAGTTGTTGTGCCCGATTTAGTTAATGCGAAATGATGATGACAATGATTACATTGTACCTTCTGCACTCCATCTATGTCGACCATATGAAAATCAATCCACACACCTGAAGTCTTTTTTCTCTTGTTTGTTTGAAATTCTTGCTCGTGTGTTTCTTCATTTTGTTGTGTGTCATGATCATCTGAATGTAATTCTACTCTTTCAACTCCTTCAGATTGTTCATGTGATTGATTAATAGTTTCATTGCTTTCACCAACCACACTATTTAGAGTGTGTGGATTTTGCGGGACAGATGAATTATCGGTAGACATGCTCACATGCCTAATGGAAAACAGTTACGACATCAAGTTATCATACCTCAATTCAACAACAACTAATCCAATATTCTAGTACCTTACTTTCATATATTTAACAAATTAAGAAACTAATATAATAACCATAATGAACTGGATTATATATTTAACAAATTAAGAAACTGGATTATAAAATTATATTGCTGCAAGTAAATGGATTATATCTTCAATAAGAAATAAATAATGAACTAATATATTCAAGGTTCCATGACAAACTAAACTAATATATTTAACAATAATGAACTAATATATTCAAGGTTCCATAACAAACTAAACTAATATATTTAACAAATTAAGAAACTGGAATACTGGATTATATCTTCAATAGTTAATCAATATAGTTAATCCCAAGAAACTAAACTGGAATATAGCTAAATTGAATCAATACCATAATGAACTAATATATTCAAAGTTTCAATAACGCAAACGTATGAAATATGAATACCTAGAATTATATCTTCTTTTTATATCAAGGTTCCAATAACGCAAACGTATGAATACCTAGAATTATAGCTTCCTCGCGACGGAAACCCTGGGGGTGGACAGAGTCGACGATGTCCTGGAGCCAAAGTCTGGTCGTGAATCACCGGCGGCAACTGTCGAAGTTTCTCTACCGTGGACTCGTGGAGGCGTGGAGTCGTGGACGAATACTCGAATAGAAACTGCCAAAGTCTCTCTCGACAGTCGAAACTCGAAATATAAAATATCAAATTCTGAAGGCGCTAGAATTCTAGGGCTTTTGAGTTTTGAGCTTTGACTTTTAAATTTTAAATATTAATTATTATTTTTATATATTTTAATTATATTATACCATATATTATATGGCTCGCGAGCCGGCTCGACAAGCCACGAGCCTAGAGTATCTAGGCTCGGCTCGTGCTCGTTTATTTGACGAGCCGCTCGAGCTCGGCTCGAGCTCGATTTTGACCGAGCTCGAGCCGAGCGTTGACCGAGCCGCTCGTGAGCGGCTCGCGAGCGGCTCGGCTCATTTACACCCCTAGTTGTTGGTGAGAAGAAAGCTACCCGTCTTCCATTGCTTGAGGGTGAGTTGATGCTGTGACTCAGTGTCCAAATCCCATATTTTGACTCGCTCTCAACCCATTCCTGTTTTGACAAGCTTTACAGCTCTCCATATCCATGAGAGGCAATACGTATTTTGTAATTTCCTCTTTGGGTAGCAACAACCTTGATGAAAGGTTGACATCACTTGTACTTAGGCGCTTATGCATCCAGTTTTGATGATGATTATCCACCACCTTCTGTTTCTTGGCGATCACTCCCTCGTCCTCCTCCTCTACTGGTTTCTTGGGACCAATAGTTATCAATCTTTTGCTGTTAGATATATTAAATATAATATACTTAATATAATATATATTAAATATAATATAATATATCTATAATATATGTTAAATATAATATATCTATATATTATATTTATATATATTGAGAAGAGAGAGAGAGGAATAGATAATTTTATTGATGATTAGAAATGCTTGAATAACAAATCTATTTATACTAGATAAGATAATTCAAATGCTAAAATAAAGGATTTAATGCTCCATGTAAAGCTAACATCATGGCCATGTACTGCACCTATAATTACTCCCATTATTTTTAACCAATTAACTAACTACTTGGTTTAATATTACTAATAATAATAATAATAATAATAATAATAATAATAATAATAATAATATTATTATTATTATTATTATAACATTGCCTCCTTTAAACCAAGTTGAATATATTGGTCATCCCAATATCCTTCTTCAATTTAAGAAATGTCTCTGTCTTCAACGGCTTCGTAAAAATATCTGCAACTTGACATTCACTCGAACAATACTCAATGTTGATTTGTTTTTCAGCAACCAGTTCTCTGATTTTGTGATACTTGATATCAATGTGTTTACTGCGACCATGAAAGACAGGATTCTTGGACAACGAAATTGCTGACTTGTTGTCACAAAAAATAGTTGTTGGTGCTTCCTGCTTGTGTTGTAAGAACTCCAAAATTCTCCTCAACCAAACTGCTTGAGTAGCACAGTTTGCTGCTGCAATATATTCTGCTTCTGCGGTTGAAAGTGCTACAATCTGCTGCTTCTTTGAAGACCAAGAAAATATGGCTGAACCAAGATAGAAGGCATATCCTGATGTGCTTTTTCTGGTCTCAATATCTCCAGCCCAATCACTGTCTGTGTACCCAACAAGTTCCACAGCTTCATTAGTAGAGTAAAAAATTCCATCATTACTCGTACCTTTGACATATCTCAGAATTCGCTTTGCTGCAGCCCAATGTGATTCTTTTGGCTCCTCCATGAATCTGCTAAGTATCCCAACTCCAAAAGAAATATCTGGCCTTGTTGCCACCAGATACCTCAGACTTCCAATTAAGCTTTTATAAGACGTAACATTCACATTCTTACCACACTCATCTTTGGACACCTTTAACTTTTCAGCTACCGGAGTTGAAGCTGGTTTGGAGTTTTCCATTTTGAACTTTTTCAAAATATCAGCAGCATACTTCTTTTGTGAAATAAAGATTCCACCATCCATGCTGAACAACCTCAAGGCCAAGAAAGTAAGACATAAGACCCATATCGGTCATTTCAAACCTCTTAATGAGTGCCTCCCTGAATTCTGAGATTAACTTCAAGTTATTTCCAGTAAAAACCAGATCATCAACATACAGACAGATTAGAACAATATCACCAGAATCCGTGCATTTGACATACAAAGTGTGTTCATGAGGACATCTCATAAAACCACTTTCAACAAAATATGAATCAATGCAACCATACCACGCCCTAGGCGCTTGCTTTAAGCCATACAAAGCTTTTCTCAACCTGTACACTTTATTTTCCTCCCCTTTCTTCAGAAATCCTGCAGGTTGTTCAACATATATTTCTTCTTCAAGAAAACCATTCAAAAAAACAGACTTGACATCCATTTGATGCAATTTCCAATCATTTTGAGTAGCAAGAGAAATAACCATTCGAACTGTATCAAGTCTACTTACAGGAGCAAAAACCTCAAAATAATCAATACCTGGTTTTTGCTTGTAACCCTTTGCTACTAACCGTGCCTTAAAACGGTCAATCTCTCCATTTGACTTGTACTTCGTTCTGTAAACCCACTTCACTCCAATTGGCTTCTTTCCAGGAGGTAAATCTGTTAACTCCCAGGTACCATTCTTCTCAATGGCACGTATCTCCTCATCCATCGCCCTAAGCCAATGAGTTTGTAGCAGCCTCCTCAAAAGTTAAAGGATCACAATATGCAAAGAGAGCAAATTGAACAATCTCTTCATCAGACAGGTCATTATCATGACCCAAAACATAATCTTGCAAGCGAGCTGGTAAGTGGCCGCTCGCGCTGAGATCGTCGAACTGACGACTCTGGCTGTGAAGGGGACTGGACATTATCTGGAATCGGTTGCTCTTCAACAATATTTCAACAGCAGGAATAACAACTGAACTTTTCATCTTTAGCTAACCAATCCCAAGCACCATATTCATCAAAAGTGACATCACGACTTATAACAACCCTTTTAGTTTCAGGATTGTATAGTTTATAAGCCTTTGAAGCGTCACTATAACCAATGAATATGCACTTCTCACCTTTATCATCCAACTTCTTTCTCAATGCATCTGGCACATGTGCATATGCCAAACATCCAAAAACCTTGAGATATTTGATAGAGGGTTTTCTCCCACTCCAAGCTTCTTCGGGTGTCTTATCCCGGACACTCTTAGTTGGACACCTATTCAACACATAGACAGCACAAGCAACAGCTTCTGCGCCAAAAGGTTTAGGCAGATCCTTGGATTTCAACATGCACCTTACCATATCCATGATAACCTATTCTTCCTCTCAGCCACTCCATTTTGTTGTGGAGTGTATCTAGCTGTCATCTGATGTTGAATACCCTTCTTCTTCAGAAAATCATCACAGGCAATATATTCTGTACCTCTATCAGTTCTCAAGATTTTAATTTTCATAACCACTTACTTTTCAAACAAAAGCCTTAAATGTTTGAAAACATCACATGCCTTTCAGACTTTTGCTTCAAAAAGTAAACCCATGTTTTTCTACTGAAATCATCAATGAAAGTAATAAAGTACTTACAACCTCCATGTGAGGGAACCTCCAACGAACATAGGTCTGAGTGAATAATCTCCAACTGTTTTGTAGCTCTCCTTGACTTTCCCACGGGAAAGGGATCTCTATGCTTCTTCCAATCACACAAATCTC